>NW_028283672.1:0-300000 GCF_059441095.1 Idiotropiscis lumnitzeri | reverse complement strand
CGGAGAAAAACATCCAAGAAAATAACTTGTATTAGCTTTTACCAGTTGGTGGCGCTACTACTACGATGAAAAATAAGTTGGTAGATGTCTTCAGGGCTGAAGTATCCTCAAATGTGTACAACTTCGAGAAGATAGGATCATCTGAGTCATGTTGCCGGAGCTTTTGTTGCCACAAAGTACAATCGGATTTTTCAGCACCGTAATAGCCACGCCTTTTGCCAAAACGTCACAAAATTCGGCAGAGAGTAAGATCATTGTCTTGAGTCTTTTCTGACTAATTTTCAGTCGGATTCGTCAAAAGGGCACCGTGCAGTACGTGAAAATTAAAATAAAAACACATTTTTGATTCCACTTGGCGGCGCTGTGTGTATAACAAAATAATAACATTAAGATGTCTTCAGGTCGGGACGTTTTATTTACAGGTGAAGGTTTGGATTTTTAGGAGCATGTGCAGGGGCGTTATTAAGCATTCATTTATTTGTATTAGGTTCATTTTGTCTTCTTATTATTGATATTTGACTGATTCATTAAAAGCAGACAATTATGTTTTAGGTTAATTTTTTACCTGACATGTTTCGGCGAGTCTTTCGCCTTCTTCAGAGTGTCGCATGATGGTGTCTTGAGACCCGTCTTTATCAGCTGATGTTCCATGAGGGTGTGACTTACCTGTCAAAAAAATGAAAAATCAGAGCAGTAAAAGAACAAGCACAACATGAACATTACAAATCAGCAATCACTAACCACTGCAAAAGGGAAAACCACATCATGGACCGGGAGAAGGGCAGGGTCATCCGCACCGAAGAGAACAAACAACAGCGCTGGATCAGAGAGGCCATTGAGATCTGCAAGCGAGGCATAAAAACCATGAACAGAGACAAGGGAGCCTTCATCCTCTCTACCACCTGGAGCAGCATCTTGGCGGAGTGAACGGACAGCGGGGGGCGTGACTTGCCTTCATTCTTGTGACAGGTAAGTCACGCCCTCATGGAACATCAGCTGATAAAGACGGGCCACAAGACACCATCATGTGACACTCTGAAGAAGGCGAAAGACTTTCGTATTGTGACATCCTCAAGTCCTAAACACTCATCCGAGCAAATATAAGGTAGATTTTGTTAACCTGCCCGGAGAAAAACATCAACGAAAATAATTTGTATTTGTTTTAACCAGTTGGTGGCGCTACCACTGCGATCAAAAATAAGTTGGCAGCCGTCTTCAGGGCCTGAATATCCTCAAATGTGAAAAATTTCGAGAAGATGGATCATCTGAATCATTTTGCAGGAACTTTTGTTGCCACGGAGAATAATCAGACTCTGCGGCACCGCAATAGCCACGCCCTTCGAAGGAAAGTCACAAAAATAGGGATAGCGTAAGATCAATGTCTTGAGTCTTTTCTAGCCAATTTTCAATCGGATTCGTTAAAAGGGCACCGTGCAGTACGTCAAAATGTAAAAAATGATATTGATTGGCGCAAGGTGTATAACAGAATATAAACATATAGATGTCTTCAGGTACCGACTCTTTATGTACATGTGAAGTTTTGGATTTTTAGCAGCATGTGCATGAGAGTTATTAAGCATTTTGTCCATTGCGGCGAAGGAAATCTTAAGTGAAAACTTTGAAGCCCCGCCCCCGTCATATAGTATTTCGGAAACAAAAGATTTTAGCCCCAGTGTTTGTCCCAGGTCTTAAGATGCTACAGACAGAATTTTAAGGCAATCAGATGAAGCCTTTAGGATCAGGGTGCAAAAGAATGACCCCTGTAAACATGCAAAAAAGGGCAAAAGTCGGACTTTCAAAAATTCATAACTCACTTCCTGTTCATATTAGACGTTAAAATATCAAATTTTTCGCCATGCCCGATGAGACTGCCAAGTTTGGTGAGTTTTTGTGCATGTTTCGGGGGTCAAAAATGCGATCGAACAATCGGAAAAATAATAATAATAATAATTTCAACAAAAACAATAGCGACTTCGCAGCGGTCGCTGCTCAGGCCCTAATAATAATAATAATAATAATAATAATAGTAATAATATTTTCTACAAAAACAATAGGGACCTCGCAGCCGTCGCAGCTCGGGCCCTAATAACAATTTCTAGAAAAACGATAGGGACCTCGCAGCGGTCACTGCTCGGGCCCTAATAATAATAATAATAATAATTTCCACAAAAACAATGGGGACCTCGTAGCGGTCGCTGCTCGGGCCCTAATAATCATTTCTACATAAACAATAGGGACCTCGCCGCGGTCGCTGCTCGGGCCCCAATAATAATTTCTACACAAAGTCCATTGTGGTGACCCGCCCCCTTTTAAGTAAATTCAAAATGGCCGACTTCCTGTAAAACCTAGCTTATTGCTCCAAGAGACTTTTTTGTAGGTCTTGGTCTTATACATACAGTGAACCCTCGCTACTTCGCGGTTCACCTTTCGCGGGTTCAGTGCTTCGCGGGTATAAAAAATATTCGGGGGCATTGTAGTTTCGCCGAGCGGCACGACGGGCGCTGGAGCGGTTAGACGGCCGGCGTGCGCCGAAGAAGAGCGTGGGCGAAGAGGAGAGTGGACGAAGAAGAGCACGTTCCCCCGGACACGATCGGTGGCGACGTTTCGCGCGGTTCGGACCGTACCAGGGCTCCGGCCGGCGTGCGTGGCAGTTAAGCCGTAGAGGAGCACCGTCCCCGGGCACGGGCGGTGCCAAGCGGCCCCTAAGTTTAACCGAATGGAAGCTCTGGAGGAGGAGGGCATGCTCGCGTCACAGTAAGCCGAAGAGGAGCACCTTCCCCGGGCACGGGCGGTTCCAAGCGGCCCCTAAGTTTAACCAAATGGAAGCTCCGGAGGAGGAGGGCATGCTCGCGTCACAGTAAGCCGAAGAGGAGCACCTTCGCCGGGCACGGGCGGTTCCAAGCGGCCCCTAAGTTTAACCGAATGGAAGCTCCGGAGGAGGCGGGCATGCTCGCGTCACAGTAAGCCGAAGAGGAGCACCTTCCCCGGGCACGGGCGGTGCCAAGCGGCCCCTAAGTTTAACCGAATGGAAGCTCCGGGGGAGGAGGGCGGGCGTGTGTCACAGTTAAGCCGAATTGGAACACCTCTTCCGCCCGGGCACGAACGGAGCGCGAAGCTGTCAGTTATGAATGAATAAATGAATAAATAAATAAATAAATAAAGAATGCCACCTTTCATTTCACAGGGAACACCGGACGGCGTACCAGCAGGTAAAAGTCGGAGTAATTAAATAAATACAAAAAGAATGGCTGGGGAATAAAAAAATAATACGTTTTAATAATAATTAGTTTTTTTTGTTATAACATGAATTTCACTCTCTCTCTCTCTCTCTCTCCCCGTATATATATATACATATATATATATATATATATATATATATACATATATATATATATATATATATATATATATACATATATATACATATATATATGTATATATATATATACATATATATATATATATACGTATATATATATATATATATATACATATATATATATATATGTATATATATATATACATATATATATATATATATATATATATACGTATATATATATATATATACATATATATATGTATATATATATATACATATATATATATATATATATATATACATATATATATATATATATATATATATACATATATATATATATATATATATATATATATATGTATATATATATATATATATATATATATATATATATATATATATATGTATATATATATATACATATATATATATATATATACATATATATATATATATATATATATATATATATTTATTATATATATTGTATTTTCTTTTAAGCATTTTTGAAGGTGCGCCGCTACTTCGCGGATTTTCAGTTTCCGCGGGTGGTCTCGGTCCCCATTAACCGCGATAACCGAGGGTTCACTGTACTCCATAAAATTTACAAAAAGCGAGGTGAAACACTCAACCAGGGCTGCTTTTTTGAACATTTCTCGAGGGCCATGGCGAGCCATTTCAAAAAAGCTGCACAACTAACGTATAAAATATTGATAAATTTGCTCTGCCTGATGTGTGTCTCAAGTTTCACGAGTTGTCGTTCATATTTAGAACCTCATAATCAGCGTTGTTTTATTGCCAAAAAGTGCAATGCCACTCCCACAACTTTTCACGAAAAAGGATGAATTTCGTATTGTGACATCCTCATGGCCGAAACAGTCCTCCGAGCATATATGAGGGCGACCTTGTTGAGTTGCACGGACAAAAACATCCAAGAAAATAACTTGTATTAGCTTTTACCAGTTGGTGGCGCTACTACTACGATGAAAAATAAGTTGGTAGATGTCTTCAGGGCTGAAGTATCCTCAAATGTGTACAACTTCGAGAAGATAGGATCATCTGAGTCATGTTGCCGGAGCTTTTGTTGCCACAAAGTACAATCGGACTTTTCAGCACCGTAATTGCCACGCCTTTTGCCAAAACGTCACAAAACTCGGCAGAGAGTAAGATCATTGTCTTGAGTCTTTTCTGACTAATTTTCAGTCGGATTCGTCAAAAGGGCACCGTGCAGTACGTGAAAATTAAAATAAAAACAAATTTTTGATTCCACTTGGCGGCGCTGTGTGTATAACAAAATAATAACATTAAGATGTCTTCAGGTCGGGACATTTTATTTACAGGTGAATGTTTGGATTTTTAGGAGCATGTGCAGGGGAGTTATTAAGCATTCATTTATTTGTATTAGGTTCATTTTGTCTTCTTATTATTGATATTTGACAGATTCATTAAAAGCAGACAATTATGTTTTCGGTAAAATTTTTTACCTGACATGTTTCGGCGAGTCTTTCGCCTTCTTCAGAGTGTCGCATGATGGTGTCTTGAGACCCGTCTTTATCAGCTGATGTTCCATGAGGGTGTGACTTACCTGTCAAAAAAATGAAAAATCAGAGCAGTAAAAGAACAAGCACAACATGAACATTACAAATCAGCAATCACTGACCACTGCAAAAGGGAAAACCACATCATGGACCGGGAGAAGGGCAGGGTCATCGGCACCGAAGAGAACAAACAACAGCGCTGGATCAGAGAGGCCATTGAGATCTGCAAGCGAGGCATAAAAACCATGAACAGAGACAAGGGAGCCTTCATCCTCTCTACCACCTGGAGCAGCATCTTGGCGGAGTTAACGGACAGCGGGGGGCGTGACTTGCCTTCATTCTTGTGACAGGTAAGTCACGCCCTCATGGAACATCAGCTGATAAAGACGGGCCACAAGACACCATCATGTGACACTCTGAAGAAGGCGAAAGACTTTCGTATTGTGACATCCTCAAGGCCTAAACACTCATCCGAGCAAATATAAGGTAGATTTTGTTAACCTGCCCGGAGAAAAACATCAACGAAAATAATTTGTATTTGTTTTAACCAGTTGGTGGCGCTACCACTGCGATAAAAAATAAGTTGGCAGCCGTCTTCAGGGCCTGAATATCCTCAAATGTGAAAAATTTCGAGAAGATGGATCATCTGAATCATTTTGCAGGAACTTTTGTTGCCACGGAGAATAATCAGACTCTGCGGCACCGTAATAGCCACGCCCTTCGAAGGAAAGTCACAAAAATAGGGATAGAGTAAGATCAATGTCTTGAGTCTTTTCTAGCCAATTTTCAATCGGATTCGTTAAAAGGGCACCGTGCAGTACGTCAAAATGTAAAAAATGATATTGATTGGCGCAAGGTGTATAACTGAATATAAACATATAGATGTCTTCAGGTACCGACTCTTTATGTACATGTGAAGTTTTGGATTTTTAGCAGCATGTGCAAGAGAGTTATTAAGCATTTTGTCCATTGCGGCGAAGGAAATCTTAAGTGAAAACTTCGAAGCCCCGCCCCCGTCATATAGTATTTCGGAAACAAAAAATTTTAGTCCCAGTGTTTGTCCCAGGTCTTAAGATGCTACAGACAGAATTTTAAGGCAATCAGATGAAGCCTTTAGGATCAGGGTGCAAAAGAATGACCCCTGTAAACATGCAAAAAAGGGCAAAAGTCGGACTTTCAAAAATTCATAACTCACTTCCTGTTCATATTAGACGTTAAAATATCAAATTTTTCGCCATGCCCGATGAGACTGCCAAGTTTGGTGAATTTTTGTGCATGTTTCGGGGGAAAAAAATGCAATCGAACAATCGGAAAAATAATAATAATAATAATTTCTACAAAAACAATAGGGACTTCGCAGCGGTCGCTGCTCAGGCCCTAATAATAATAATAATAATAATAATAATAAAAGTAATAATATTTTCTACAAAAACAGTAGGGACCTCGCAGCCGTCGCAGCTTGGGCCCTAATAACAATTTCTAGAAAAACAATAGGGACCTCGCAGCGGTCACTGCTCGGGCCCTAATAATAATAATAATAAAAATAATAATAATTTCCACAAAAACAATGGGGACCTCGTAGCGGTCGCTGCTCGGGCCCTAATAATAATTTCTACATAAACAATAGGGACCTCGCCGCGGTCGCTGCTCGGGCCCCAATAATAATTTCTACACAAAGTCCATTGTGGTGACCCGCCCCTTTTAAGTAAATTCAAAATGGCCGACTTCCTGTAAAACCTAGCTCATTGCTCCAAGAGACTTTTTTGTAGGTCTTGGTCTTATACATACGGTGAACCCTCGCTACTTCGCGGTTCACCTTTCGCGGGTTCAGTGCTTCGCGGGTATAAAAAATATTCGGGGGCATTGTAGTTTCGCCGAGCGGCACGACGGGCGCTGGAGCGGTTAGACGGCCGGCGTGCGCCGAAGAAGAGCGTGGGCGAAGAGGAGAGTGGACGAAGAAGAGCACGTTCCCCCGGACACGATCGGTGGCGACGTTTCGCGCGGTTCGGACCGTACCAGAGCTCCGGCCGGCGTGCGTGGCAGTTAAGCCGTAGAGGAGCACCTTCCCCGGGCACGGGCGGTGCCAAGCGGCCCCTAAGTTTAACCGAATGGAAGCTCCGGAGGAGGAGGGCATGCTCGCGTCACAGTAAGCCAAAGAGGAGCACCTTCCCCGGGCACGGGCGGTTCCAAGCGGCCCCTAAGTTTAACCGAATGGAAGCTCCGGAGGAGGCGGGCATGCTCGCGTCACAGTAAGCCAAAGAGGAGCACCTTCCCCGGGCACGGGCGGTGCCAAGCGGCCCCTAAGTTTAACCGAATGGAAGCTCCGGGGCAGGAGGGCGGGCGTGTGTCACAGTAAAGCCGAATTGGAACACCTCTTCCGCCCGGGCACGAACGGAGCGCGAAGCTGTCAGTTATGAATGAATAAATGAATAAATAAATAAATAAATAAAGAATGCTACCTTTCATTTCACAGGGCACACCGGACGGCGTACCAGCAGGTAAAAGTCGGAGTAATTAAATAAATACAAAAAGAATGGCTGGGGAATAAAAAAATAATACGTTTTAATAATAATTTGGTTTTTTTGTTATAACATGAATTTCACTCTCTCTCTCTGTCTATATATATATATATATATATATATATATATATATATATATATATATTTATTATATATATTGTATTTTTTTTTAAGCATTTTTGAAGGTGCGCCGCTACTTCGCGGATTTTCAGTTTTCGCGGGTGGTCTCTGTCCCCATTAACCGCGATAACCGAGGGTTCACTGTACTCCATAAAATTTACAAAAAGCAAGGTGAAACACTCAACCAGGGCTGCTTTTTTTAACATTTCTCGAGGGCCATGGCGAGCCATTTCAAAAAAGCTGCACAACTAACGTATAAAATATTGATAAATTTGCTCTGCCTGATGTGTGTGTAAAGTTTCACGAGTTGTCGTTCATATTTAGAACCTCATAATCAGCGTTGTTTTATTGCCGAACAGTGCAATGCCACTCCCACAACTTTTCACGAAAAAGGATGAATTTCGTATTGTGACATCCTCATGGCCGAAACAGTCATCCGAGCATATATGAGGGCGACCTTGTTGAGTTGCACGGAGAAAAACATCCAAGAAAATAACTTGTATTAGCTTTTACCAGTTGGTGGCGCTACTACTACGATGAAAAATAAGTTGGTAGATGTCTTCAGGGCTGAAGTATCCTCAAATGTGTACAACTTCGAGAAGATAGGATCATCTGAGTCATGTTGCCGGAGCTTTTGTTGCCACAAAGTACAATCGGATTTTTCAGCACCGTAATAGCCACGCCTTTTGCCAAAACGTCACAAAATTCGGCAGAGAGTAAGATCATTGTCTTGAGTCTTTTCTGACTAATTTTCAGTCGGATTCGTCAAAAGGGCACCGTGCAGTACGTGAAAATTAAAATAAAAACACATTTTTGATTCCACTTGGCGGCGCTGTGTGTATAACAAAATAATAACATTAAGATGTCTTCAGGTCGGGACGTTTTATTTACAGGTGAAGGTTTGGATTTTTAGGAGCATGTGCAGGGGCGTTATTAAGCATTCATTTATTTGTATTAGGTTCATTTTGTCTTCTTATTATTGATATTTGACTGATTCATTAAAAGCAGACAATTATGTTTTAGGTTAATTTTTTACCTGACATGTTTCGGCGAGTCTTTCGCCTTCTTCAGAGTGTCGCATGATGGTGTCTTGAGACCCGTCTTTATCAGCTGATGTTCCATGAGGGTGTGACTTACCTGTCAAAAAAATGAAAAATCAGAGCAGTAAAAGAACAAGCACAACATGAACATTACAAATCAGCAATCACTAACCACTGCAAAAGGGAAAACCACATCATGGACCGGGAGAAGGGCAGGGTCATCCGCACCGAAGAGAACAAACAACAGCGCTGGATCAGAGAGGCCATTGAGATCTGCAAGCGAGGCATAAAAACCATGAACAGAGACAAGGGAGCCTTCATCCTCTCTACCACCTGGAGCAGCATCTTGGCGGAGTGAACGGACAGCGGGGGGCGTGACTTGCCTTCATTCTTGTGACAGGTAAGTCACGCCCTCATGGAACATCAGCTGATAAAGACGGGCCACAAGACACCATCATGTGACACTCTGAAGAAGGCGAAAGACTTTCGTATTGTGACATCCTCAAGTCCTAAACACTCATCCGAGCAAATATAAGGTAGATTTTGTTAACCTGCCCGGAGAAAAACATCAACGAAAATAATTTGTATTTGTTTTAACCAGTTGGTGGCGCTACCACTGCGATCAAAAATAAGTTGGCAGCCGTCTTCAGGGCCTGAATATCCTCAAATGTGAAAAATTTCGAGAAGATGGATCATCTGAATCATTTTGCAGGAACTTTTGTTGCCACTGAGAATAATCAGACTCTGCGGCACCGCAATAGCCACGCCCTTCGAAGGAAAGTCACAAAAATAGGGATAGAGTAAGATCAATGTCTTGAGTCTTTTCTAGCCAATTTTCAATCGGATTCGTTAAAAGGGCACCGTGCAGTACGTCAAAATGTAAAAAATGATATTGATTGGCGCAAGGTGTATAACTGAATATAAACATATAGATGTCTTCAGGTACCGACTCTTTATGTACATGTGAAGTTTTGGATTTTTAGCAGCATGTGCAAGAGAGTTATTAAGCATTTTGTCCATTGCGGCGAAGGAAATCTTAAGTGAAAACTTCGAAGCCCCGCCCCCGTCATATAGTATTTCGGAAACAAAAAATTTTAGCCCCAGTGTTTGTCCCAGGTCTTAAGATGCTACAGACAGAATTTTAAGGCAATCAGATGAAGCCTTTAGGATCAGGGTGCAAAAGAATGACCCCTGTAAACATGCAAAAAAGGGCAAAAGTCGGACTTTCAAAAATTCATAACTCACTTCCTGTTCATATTAGACGTTAAAATATCAAATTTTTCGCCATGCCCGATGAGACTGCCAAGTTTGGTGAATTTTTGTGCATGTTTCGGGGGTCAAAAATGCAATCGAACAATCGGAAAAATAATAATAATAATAATTTCTACAAAAACAATAGGGACTTCGCAGCGGTCGCTGCTCAGGCCCTAATAATAATAATAATAATAATAATAATAAAAGTAATAATATTTTCTACAAAAACAGTAGGGACCTCGCAGCCGTCGCAGCTTGGGCCCTAATAACAATTTCTAGAAAAACAATAGGGACCTCGCAGCGGTCACTGCTCGGGCCCTAATAATAATAATAATAAAAATAATAATAATTTCCACAAAAACAATGGGGACCTCGTAGCGGTCGCTGCTCGGGCCCTAATAATAATTTCTACATAAACAATAGGGACCTCGCCGCGGTCGCTGCTCGGGCCCCAATAATAATTTCTACACAAAGTCCATTGTGGTGACGCGCCCCTTTTAAGTAAATTCAAAATGGCCGACTTCCTGTAAAACCTAGCTCATTGCTCCGAGAGACTTTTTTGTAGGTCTTGGTCTTATACATACAGTGAACCCTCGCTACTTCGCGGTTCACCTTTCGCGGGTTCAGTGCTTCGCGGGTATAAAAAAATATTCGGGGGCATTGTAGTTTCGCCGAGCGGCACGACGGGCGCTGGAGCGGTTAGACGGCCGGCGTGCGCCGAAGAAGAGCGTGGGCGAAGAGGAGAGTGGACGAAGAAGAGCACGTTCCCCCGGACACGATCGGTGGCGACGTTTCGCGCGGTTCGGACCGTACCAGAGCTCCGGCCGGCGTGCGTGGCAGTTAAGCCGTAGAGGAGCACCTTCCCCGGGCACGGGCGGTGCCAAGCGGCCCCTAAGTTTAACCGAATGGAAGCTCCGGAGGAGGAGGGCATGCTCGCGTCACAGTAAGCCAAAGAGGAGCACCTTCCCCGGGCACGGGCGGTTCCAAGCGGCCCCTAAGTTTAACCGAATGGAAGCTCCGGAGGAGGCGGGCATGCTCGCGTCACAGTAAGCCGAAGAGGAGCACCTTCCCCGGGCACGGGCGGTGCCAAGAGGCCCCTAAGTTTAACCGAATGGAAGCTCCAGGGCAGGAGGGCGGGCGTGTGTCACAGTAAAGCCGAATTGGAACACCTCTTCCGCCCGGGCACGAACGGAGCGCGAAGCTGTCAGTTATGAATGAATAAATGAATAAATAAATAAATAAATAAAGAATGCCACCTTTCATTTCACAGGGCACACCGGACGGCGTACCAGCAGGTAAAAGTCGGAGTAATTAAATAAATACAAAAAGAATGGCTGGGGAATAAAAAAATAATACGTTTTAATAATAATTTGGTTTTTTTGTTATAACATGAATTTCACTCTCTCTCTCTGTCTATATATACATATATATATATATATATATATCTATATATATATATATATTTATTTATTATATATATTGTATTTTTTTTTAAGCATTTTTGAAGGTGCGCCGCTACTTCGCGGATTTTCAGTTTTCGCGGGTGGTTTCTGTCCCCATTAACCGCGATAACCGAGGGTTCACTGTACTCCATAAAATTTACAAAAAGCAAGGTGAAACACTCAACCAGGGCTGCTTTTTTTAACATTTCTCGAGGGCCATGGCGAGCCATTTCAAAAAAGCTGCACAACTAACGTATAAAATATTGATAAATTTGCTCTGCCTGATGTGTGTGTAAAGTTTCACGAGTTGTCGTTCATATTTAGAACCTCATAATCAGCGTTGTTTTATTGCCGAACAGTGCAATGCCACTCCCACAACTTTTCACGAAAAAGGATGAATTTCGTATTGTGACATCCTCATGGCCGAAACAGTCCTCCGAGCATATATGAGGGCGACCTTGTTGAGTTGCACGGAGAAAAACATCCAAGAAAATAACTTGTATTAGCTTTTACCAGTTGGTGGCGCTACTACTACGATGAAAAATAAGTTGGTAGATGTCTTCAGGGCTGAAGTATCCTCAAATGTGTACAACTTCGAGAAGATAGGATCATCTGAGTCATGTTGCCGGAGCTTTTGTTGCCACAGAGTACAATCTGACTTTTCAGCACCGTAATAGCCACGCCTTTTGCCAAAACGACACAAAATTCGGCAGAGAGTAAGATCATTGTCTTGAGTCTTTTCTGACTAATTTTCAGTCGGATTCGTCAAAAGGGCACCGTGCAGTATGTGAAAATTAAAATAAAAACACATTTTTGATTCCACTTGGCGGCGCTGTGTGTATAACAAAATAATAACATTAAGATGTCTTCAGGTCGGGACGTTTTATTTACAGGTGAAGGTTTGGATTTTTAGGAGCATGTGCAGGGGAGTTATTAAGCATTCATTTATTTGTATTAGGTTCATTTTGTCTTCTTATTATTGATATTTGACTGATTCATTAAAAGCAGACAATTATGTTTTAGGTTAATTTTTTACCTGACATGTTTCGGCGAGTCTTTCGCCTTCTTCAGAGTGTCGCATGATGGTGTCTTGAGACCCGTCTTTATCAGCTGATGTTCCATGAGGGTGTGACTTACCTGTCAAAAAAATTAAAAATCAGAGCAGTAAAAGAACAAGCACAACATGAACATTACAAATCAGCAATCACTGACCACTGCAAAAGGGAAAACCACATCATGGACCGGGAGAAGGGCAGGGTCATCCGCACCGAAGAGAACAAACAACAGCGCTGGATCAGAGAGGCCATTGAGATCTGCAAGCGAGGCATAAAAACCATGAACAGAGACAAGGGAGCCTTCATCCTCTCTACCACCTGGAGCAGCATCTTGGCAGAGTGAACGGACAGCGGGGGGCGTGACTTGCCTTCATTCTTGTGACAGGTAAGTCACGCCCTCATGGAACATCAGCTGATAAAGACGGGTCACAAGACACCATCATGTGACACTCTGAAGAAGGCGAAAGACTTTCGTATTGTGACATCCTCAAGGCCTAAACACTCATCCGAACAAATATAAGGTAGATTTTGTTAACCTGCCCGGAGAAAAACATAAACGAAAATAATTTGTATTTGTTTTAACCAGTTGGTGGCGCTACCACTGCGATCAAAAATAAGTTGGCAGCCGTCTTCAGGGCCTGAATATCCTCAAATGTGAAAAATTTCGAGAAGATGGATCATCTGAATCATTTTGCAGGAACTTTTGTTGCCACGGAGATTAATCAGACTCTGCGGCACCGTAATAGCCACGCCCTTCGAAGGAAAGTCACAAAAATAGGGATAGAGTAAGATCAATGTCTTGAGTCTTTTCTAGCCAATTTTCAATCGGATTCGTTAAAAGGGCACCGTGCAGTACGTCAAAATGTAAAAAATGATATTGATTGGCGCAAGGTGTATAACTGAATATAAACATATAGATGTCTTCAGGTACCGACTCTTTATGTACATGTGAAGTTTTGGATTTTTAGCTGCATGTGCAGGAGAGTTATTAAGCATTTTGTCCATTGCGGCGAAGGAAATCTTAAGTGAAAACTTCGAAGCCCCGCCCCCGTTCATATAGTATTTCGGAAACAAAAAATTTTAGCCCCAGTGTTTGTCCCAGGTCTTAAGATGCTACAGACAGAATTTTAAGGCAATCAGATGAAGCCTTTAGGATCAGGGTGCAAAAGAATGACCCCTGTAAACATGCAAAAAAGGGCAAAAGTCGGACTTTCAAAAATTCATAACTCACTTCCTGTTCATATTAGACGTTAAAATATAAAATTTTTCGCCATGCCCGATGAGACTGCCAAGTTTGGTGAATTTTTGTGCATGTTTCGGGGGTCAAAAATGCGATCGAACAATCGGAAAAATAATAATAATAATAATTTCTACAAAAACAATAGGGACTTCGCAGCGGTCGCTGCTCAGGCCCTAATAATAATAATAATAATAAAAGTAATAATATTTTCTACAAAAACAATAGGGACCTCGCAGCCGTCGCAGCTCGGGCCCTAATAACAATTTCTAGAAAAACAATAGGGACCTCGCAGCGGTCACTGCTCGGGCCCTAATAATAATAATAATAATAATTTCCACAAAAACAATGGGGACCTCGTAGCGGTCGCTGCTCGGGCCCTAATAATAATTTCTACAAAAACAATAGGGACCTCTCCGCGGTCGCTACTCGGGCCCCAATAATAATTTCTACACAAAGTCCATTGTGGTGACCCGCCCCCTTTTAAGTAAATTCAAAATGGCCGACTTCCTGTAAAACCTAGCTCATTGCTCCAAGAGACTTTTTTGTAGGTCTTGGTCTTATACATACAGTGAACCCTCGCTACTTGGCGGTTCACCTTTCGCGGGTTCAGTGTTTCGCGGGTCTAAAAAATATTCGGGGGCATTGTAGTTTCGCCGAGCGGCACGACGGGGTGCTGGAGCGGTTAGACGGCCGGCGTGCGCCGAAGAAGAGCGTGGGCGAAGAGGAGAGTGGACGAAGAAGAGCACGTTCCCCCGGACACGATGGGTGGCGACGTTTCGCGCGGTTCGGACAGTACCAGAGCTCCGGCCGGCGTGCGTGGCAGTTAAGCCGTAGAGGAGCACCTTCCCCGGGCACGGGCGGTGCCAAGCGGCCCCTAAGTTTAACCGAATGGAAGCTCCGGAAAGGGAGGGCATGCTCGCGTCACAGTAAGCCGAAGAGGAGCACCTTCCCCGGGCACGGGCGGTTCCAAGCGGCCCCTAAGTTTAACCGAATGGAAGCTCCGGAGGAGGAGGGCATGCTCGCGTCACAGTAAGCCGAAGAGGAGCACCTTCCCCGGGCACGGGCGGTTCCAAGCGGCCCCTAAGTTTAACCGAATGGAAGCTCCGGAGGAGGAGGGCATGCTCGCGTCACAGTAAGCCGAAGAGGAGCACCTTCCCCGGGCACGGGCGGTGCCAAGCGGCCCCTAAGTTTAACCGAATGGAAGCTCCGGGGGAGGAGGGCGGGTGTGTGTCACAGTTAAGCCGAATTGGAGCACCTCTTCCGCCCGGGCACGAGCGGAGCGCGAAGCTGTCAGTTATGAATGTATAAAAGAATAAATAAATAAATAAATAAAGAATGCCACCTTTCATTTCACAGGGCACACCGGACGGCGTACCAGCAGGTAAAAGTCGGAGTAATTAAATAAATACAAAAAGAATGGCTGGGGAATAAAAAAATAATACGTTTTAATAATAATTTGTTTTTTTTGTTATAACATGAATTTCACTCTCTCTCTCCCCGTATATATATATATATATATATATATATTTATTATATATATTGTATATTTTTTTAAGCATTTTTGAAGGTGCGCCGCTACTTCGCGGATTTTCAGTTTTCGCGGGTGGTCTCTGTCCCCATTAACCGCGATAACCGAGGATTCACTGTACTCCATAAAATTTACAAAAAGCGAGGTGAAACACTCAACCAGGGCTGCTTTTTTTAACATTTCTCGAGGGCCATGGCGAGCCATTTCAAAAAAGCTGCACAACTAACGTATAAAATATTGATAAATTTGCTCGGCCTGATGTGTGTGTAAAGTTTCACGAGTTGTCGTTCATATTTAGAACCTCATAATCAGCGTTGTTTTATTGCCGAACAGTGCAATGCCACTCCCACAACTTTACAAGAAAAAGGACGAATTTCGTATTGTGACATCCTCATGGCCGAAACAGTCATCCGAGCATATATGAGGGCGACCTTGTTGAGTTGCACGGAGAAAAACATCCAAGAAAATAACTTGTATTAGCTTTTACCAGTTGGTGGCGCTACTACTACGATGAAAAATAAGTTGGTAGATGTCTTCAGGGCTGAAGTATCCTCAAATGTGTACAACTTCGAGAAGATAGGATCATCTGAGTCATGTTGCCGGAGCTTTTATTGCCACAGAGTACAATCTGACTTTTCAGCACCGTAATAGCCACGCCTTTTGCCAAAACGTCACAAAATTCGGCAGAGAGTAAGATCATTGTCTTGAGTCTTTTCTGACTAATTTTCAGTCGGATTCGTCAAAAGGGCACCGTGCATAATGTGAAAATTTAAATAAAAACAAATTTTTGATTCCACTTGGCGGCGCTGTGTGTATAACAAAATAATAACATTAAGATGTCTTCAGGTCGGGACGTTTTATTTACAGGTGAAGGTTTGGATTTTTAGGAGCATGTGCAGGGGAGTTATTAAGCATTCGTTTATTTGTATTAGGTTCATTTTGTCTTCTTATTATTGATATTTGACTGATTCATTAAAAGCAGACAATTATGTTTTAGGTTAATTTTTTACCTGACATGTTTCGGCGAGTCTTTCGCCTTCTTCAGAGTGTCGCATGATGGTGTCTTGAGACCCGTCTTTATCAGCTGATGTTCCATGAGGGTGTGACTTACCTGTCAAAAAAATTAAAAATCAGAGCAGTAAAAGAACAAGCACAACATGAACATTACAAATCAGCAATCACTGACCACTGCAAAAGGGAAAACCACATCATGGACCGGGAGAAGGGCAGGGTCATCCGCACCGAAGAGAACAAACAACAGCGCTGGATCAGAGAGGCCATTGAGATCTGCAAGCGAGGCATAAAAACCATGAACAGAGACAAGGGACCCTTCATCCTCTCTACCACCTGGAGCAGCATCTTGGCGGAGTGAACGGACAGCGGGGGGCGTGACTTGCCTTCATTCTTGTGAATGGTAAGTCACGCCCTCATGGAACATCAGCTGATAAAGACGGGCCACAAGACACCATCATGTGACACTCTGAAGAAGGCGAAAGACTTTCGTATTGTGACATCCTCAAGGCTTAAACACTCATCCGAGCAAATATAAGGTAGATTTTGTTAACCTGCCCGGAGAAAAACATCAACGAAAATAATTTGTATTTGTTTTAACCAGTTGGTGGCGCTACCACTGCGATCAAAAATAAGTTGGCAGCCGTCTTCAGGGCCTGAATATCCTCAAATGTGAAAAATTTCAAGAAGATGGATCATCTGAATCATTTTGCAGGAACTTTTGTTGCCACGGAGAATAATCAGACTCTGCGGCACCGTAATAGCCACGCCCTTCGAAGGAAAGTCACAAAAATAGGGATAGAGTAAGATCAATGTCTTGAGTCTTTTCTAGCCAATTTTCAATCGGATTCGTTAAAAGGGCACCGTGCAGTTTGTCAAAATGTAAAAAATGATATTGATTGGCGCAAGGTGTATAACTGAATATAAACATATAGATGTTTTCAGGTACAGACTCTTTATGTACATGTGAAGTTTTGGATTTTTAGCAGCATGTGCAAGAGAGTTATTAAGCATTTTGTCCATTGCGGCGAAGGAAATCTTAAGTGAAAACTTCGAAGCCCCGCCCCCGTCATATAGTATTTCGGAAACAAAAAATTTTAGCCCCAGTGTTTGTCCCAGGTCTTAAGATGCTACAGACAGAATTTTAAGGCAATCAGATGAAGCCTTTAGGATCAGGGTGCAAAAGAATGACCCCTGTAAACATGCAAAAAAGGGCAAAAGTCGGACTTTCAAAAATTCATAACTCACTTCCTATTCATATTAGACATTAAAATATCAAATTTTTCGCCATGCCCGATGAGACTGCCAAGTTTGGTGAATTTTTGTGCATGTTTCGGGGGTCAAAAATGCAATCGAACAATCGGAAAAATAATAATAATAATAATTTCTACAAAAACAATAGGGACTTCGCAGCGGTCGCTGCTCAGGCCCTAATAATAATAATAATAATAAGAGAAGATAAGATAAGATGTCCTTTATTAGTCCCACAATGGGGAAATTTGAAAGTAATAATATTTTCTACAAAAACAATAGGGACCTCGCAGCCGTCGCAGCTCGGGCCCTAATAACAATTTCTAGAAAAACAATAGGGACCTCGCAGCGGTCACTGCTCGGGCCCTAATAATAATAATAATAATAATTTCCACAAAAACAATGGGGACCTCGTAGCGGTCGCTGCTCGGGCCCTAATAATAATTTCTACATAAACAATAGGGACCTCGCCGCGGTCGCTGCTCGGGCCCCAATAATAATTTCTACACAAAGTCCATTGTGGTGACCCGCCCCCTTTTAATAAATTCAAAATGGCCGACTTCCTGTAAAACCTAGCTCATTGCTCCAAGAGACTTTTTTGTAGGTCTTGGTCTTATACATACAGTGAACCCTCGCTACTTCGCGGTTCACCTTTCGCGGGTTCAGTGCTTCGCGGGTATAAAAAATATTCGGGGGCATTGTAGTTTCGCCGAGCGGCACGACGGGGCGCTGGAGCGGTTAGACGGCCGGCGTGCGCCGAAGAAGAGCGTGGGCGAAGAGGAGAGTGGACGAAGAAGAGCACGTTCCCCCGGACACGATCGGTGGCGACGTTTCGCGCGGTTCGGACCGTACCAGAGCTCCGGCCGGCGTGCGTGGCAGTTAAGCCGTAGAGGAGCACCTTCCCCGGGCACGGGCGGTGCCAAGCGGCCCCTAAGTTTAACCGAATGGAAGCTCCGGAGGAGGAGGGCATGCACGCGTCACAGTAAGCCGAAGAGGAGCACCTTCCCCGGGCACGGGCGGTTCCAAGCGGCCCCTAAGTTTAACCGAATGGAAGCTCCGGAGGAGGAGGGCATGCTCGCGACACAGTAAGCCGAAGAGGAGCACCTTCCCCGGGCACGGGCGGTGCCAAGCGGCCCCTAAGTTTAACCGAATGGAAGCTCCGGGGGAGGAGGGTGGGCGTGTGTCACAGTTAAGCCGAATTGGAGCACCTCTTCCGCCCGGGCACGAGCGGAGCGCGAAGCTGTCAGTTATGAATGAATAAATGAATAAATAAATAAATAAATAAAGAATGGCACCTTTCATTTCACAGGGCACACCAGACGGCGTACCAGCAGGTAAAAGTCTGAGTAATTAAATAAATACAAAAAGAATGGCTGGGGAATAAAAAAATAATACGTTTTAATAATAATTTGTTTTTTTTGTTATAACATGAATTTCACTCTCTCTCTCCCCGTATATATATATATATATATATATATATATATATATATATATATATATATATATATATATATATATATATATATTGTATTTTTTTTTTAAGCATTTTTGAAGGTGCGCCGCTACTTCGCGGATTTTCAGTTTTCGCGGGTGGTCTCGGTCCCCATTAACCGCGATAACCGAGGGTTCACTGTACTCCATAAAATTTACAAAAAGCGAGGTGAAACACTCAACCAGGGCTGCTCTGCATGTTGTGCTGGGCCACCTGGAACAACAGCGGAGCTATGCAAGGATGCTCTTTGTGGACTACAGCTCGGCATTCAACACGATCATCCCAGACATCCTCGTCGCCAAACTGGACACTCTCGGCCTCCCTGCCCTCACACGCATCTGGATTAAGGACTTTCTGACCAACAGACCCCAGACTGTGTTGCTCGGCCCCTACACGTCCTCCACCCTCATGCTGAGCACCGGTTCCCCCCAAGGATGCGTGCTGAGCCCTCTCCTGTACGCCCTCTACACCTACGACTGCAGCCCGGCCCACGGCAACAACACCATCGTCAAGTTTGCTGACGACACGACAGTGGTCGGTCTGATCTCGGAAGGTGACGAGACAGCCTACAGAGAGGAGGTAGGGAGACTGACAACTTGGTGCAAGGAGAACAGACTGCACCTTAACTCTGCTAAAACAAAGGAGATTGTCGTCGACTTCAGGAGGAACAAGACGCTGCCGCCCCCCCTCTGCATCGAAGGCGTGTGTGTGGAGAGGGTCCACACGTTCAAGTTCCTGGGAGTACAGATCTCCGATGACCTTTCTTGGAGTCACAACACCACAGCAGTGGTAAAGAAGGTCCGCCAACGTCTGCACTTCCTGAGAGTCCTCAGGAAATTCAACCTGGACAGGAAGCTGCTGCTGGCCTTCTACCACTCGTCCATCGAGAGCCAGCTGACGTACTGTGTCTCCACCTGGTACAGCGGCTGCACTGAGGCGGACAGAGTGAGGCTCCAGAGGACAGTCAAAACAGCGCAAAGGATTATTGGCTGCCCTCTCCCCTCGCTGTCGGACATCTACACCGCCCGGTGCCTCAGAAGGGCTCTCAACATCGTCAAAGACAATACCCACCCAAACTCACACCTGTTCGACCTGTTGCCCTCTGGCAGGCGCTACAGATGCATCAAATCAAGGACCAATAGACTGAGAAACAGTTTCTTTCCGAGAGCCATCTACATACTGAACTCTCACACACACACGAGACCACCCTAACCTTGCAAAACAGCATTGTGATGTGTTTCTATATGCCCTATTTAGTAATGAATTCCATTGCACTGTCTTATTTATTTATCTAATTTATATATTGTCTGTATTATTGTTGTATTGCACTGGAGAGGGGAGCCCTCTAATCTCGTTGCACACTTGAGTACAATGACAATAAAGGGATTTCTATTTCTATTCTATTCTTTTTTTAACTTTTCTCGAGGGCCATGGCGAGCCATTTCAAAAAAGCTGCACAACTAACGTATAAAATATTGATAAATTTGCTCGGCCTGATGTGTGTGTAAAGTTTCACGAGTTGTCGTTCATATTTAGAACCTCATAATCAGCGTTGTTTTATTGCCGAACAGTGCAATGCCACTCCCACAACTTTACAAGAAAAAGGACGAATTTCGTATTGTGACATCCTCATGGCCGAAACAGTCATCCGAGCATATATGAGGGCGACCTTGTTGAGTTGCACGGAGAAAAACATCCAAGAAAATAACTTGTATTAGCTTTTACCAGTTGGTGGCGCTACTACTACGATGAAAAATAAGTTGGTAGATGTCTTCAGGGCTGAAGTATCCTCAAATGTGTACAACTTCGAGAAGATAGGATCATCTGAGTCATGTTGCCGGAGCTTTTATTGCCACAGAGTACAATCTGACTTTTCAGCACCGTAATAGCCACGCCTTTTGCCAAAACGTCACAAAATTCGGCAGAGAGTAAGATCATTGTCTTGAGTCTTTTCTGACTAATTTTCAGTCGGATTCGTCAAAAGGGCACCGTGCATAATGTGAAAATTTAAATAAAAACAAATTTTTGATTCCACTTGGCGGCGCTGTGTGTATAACAAAATAATAACATTAAGATGTCTTCAGGTCGGGACGTTTTATTTACAGGTGAAGGTTTGGATTTTTAGGAGCATGTGCAGGGGAGTTATTAAGCATTCGTTTATTTGTATTAGGTTCATTTTGTCTTCTTATTATTGATATTTGACTGATTCATTAAAAGCAGACAATTATGTTTTAGGTTAATTTTTTACCTGACATGTTTCGGCGAGTCTTTCGCCTTCTTCAGAGTGTCGCATGATGGTGTCTTGAGACCCGTCTTTATCAGCTGATGTTCCATGAGGGTGTGACTTACCTGTCAAAAAAATTAAAAATCAGAGCAGTAAAAGAACAAGCACAACATGAACATTACAAATCAGCAATCACTGACCACTGCAAAAGGGAAAACCACATCATGGACCGGGAGAAGGGCAGGGTCATCCGCACCGAAGAGAACAAACAACAGCGCTGGATCAGAGAGGCCATTGAGATCTGCAAGCGAGGCATAAAAACCATGAACAGAGACAAGGGACCCTTCATCCTCTCTACCACCTGGAGCAGCATCTTGGCGGAGTGAACGGACAGCGGGGGGCGTGACTTGCCTTCATTCTTGTGAATGGTAAGTCACGCCCTCATGGAACATCAGCTGATAAAGACGGGCCACAAGACACCATCATGTGACACTCTGAAGAAGGCGAAAGACTTTCGTATTGTGACATCCTCAAGGCTTAAACACTCATCCGAGCAAATATAAGGTAGATTTTGTTAACCTGCCCGGAGAAAAACATCAACGAAAATAATTTGTATTTGTTTTAACCAGTTGGTGGCGCTACCACTGCGATCAAAAATAAGTTGGCAGCCGTCTTCAGGGCCTGAATATCCTCAAATGTGAAAAATTTCAAGAAGATGGATCATCTGAATCATTTTGCAGGAACTTTTGTTGCCACGGAGAATAATCAGACTCTGCGGCACCGTAATAGCCACGCCCTTCGAAGGAAAGTCACAAAAATAGGGATAGAGTAAGATCAATGTCTTGAGTCTTTTCTAGCCAATTTTCAATCGGATTCGTTAAAAGGGCACCGTGCAGTTTGTCAAAATGTAAAAAATGATATTGATTGGCGCAAGGTGTATAACTGAATATAAACATATAGATGTTTTCAGGTACAGACTCTTTATGTACATGTGAAGTTTTGGATTTTTAGCAGCATGTGCAAGAGAGTTATTAAGCATTTTGTCCATTGCGGCGAAGGAAATCTTAAGTGAAAACTTCGAAGCCCCGCCCCCGTCATATAGTATTTCGGAAACAAAAAATTTTAGCCCCAGTGTTTGTCCCAGGTCTTAAGATGCTACAGACAGAATTTTAAGGCAATCAGATGAAGCCTTTAGGATCAGGGTGCAAAAGAATGACCCCTGTAAACATGCAAAAAAGGGCAAAAGTCGGACTTTCAAAAATTCATAACTCACTTCCTATTCATATTAGACATTAAAATATCAAATTTTTCGCCATGCCCGATGAGACTGCCAAGTTTGGTGAATTTTTGTGCATGTTTCGGGGGTCAAAAATGCAATCGAACAATCGGAAAAATAATAATAATAATAATTTCTACAAAAACAATAGGGACTTCGCAGCGGTCGCTGCTCAGGCCCTAATAATAATAATAATAATAAGAGAAGATAAGATAAGATGTCCTTTATTAGTCCCACAATGGGGAAATTTGAAAGTAATAATATTTTCTACAAAAACAATAGGGACCTCGCAGCCGTCGCAGCTCGGGCCCTAATAACAATTTCTAGAAAAACAATAGGGACCTCGCAGCGGTCACTGCTCGGGCCCTAATAATAATAATAATAATAATTTCCACAAAAACAATGGGGACCTCGTAGCGGTCGCTGCTCGGGCCCTAATAATAATTTCTACATAAACAATAGGGACCTCGCCGCGGTCGCTGCTCGGGCCCCAATAATAATTTCTACACAAAGTCCATTGTGGTGACCCGCCCCCTTTTAATAAATTCAAAATGGCCGACTTCCTGTAAAACCTAGCTCATTGCTCCAAGAGACTTTTTTGTAGGTCTTGGTCTTATACATACAGTGAACCCTCGCTACTTCGCGGTTCACCTTTCGCGGGTTCAGTGCTTCGCGGGTATAAAAAATATTCGGGGGCATTGTAGTTTCGCCGAGCGGCACGACGGGGCGCTGGAGCGGTTAGACGGCCGGCGTGCGCCGAAGAAGAGCGTGGGCGAAGAGGAGAGTGGACGAAGAAGAGCACGTTCCCCCGGACACGATCGGTGGCGACGTTTCGCGCGGTTCGGACCGTACCAGAGCTCCGGCCGGCGTGCGTGGCAGTTAAGCCGTAGAGGAGCACCTTCCCCGGGCACGGGCGGTGCCAAGCGGCCCCTAAGTTTAACCGAATGGAAGCTCCGGAGGAGGAGGGCATGCACGCGTCACAGTAAGCCGAAGAGGAGCACCTTCCCCGGGCACGGGCGGTTCCAAGCGGCCCCTAAGTTTAACCGAATGGAAGCTCCGGAGGAGGAGGGCATGCTCGCGACACAGTAAGCCGAAGAGGAGCACCTTCCCCGGGCACGGGCGGTGCCAAGCGGCCCCTAAGTTTAACCGAATGGAAGCTCCGGGGGAGGAGGGTGGGCGTGTGTCACAGTTAAGCCGAATTGGAGCACCTCTTCCGCCCGGGCACGAGCGGAGCGCGAAGCTGTCAGTTATGAATGAATAAATGAATAAATAAATAAATAAATAAAGAATGGCACCTTTCATTTCACAGGGCACACCAGACGGCGTACCAGCAGGTAAAAGTCTGAGTAATTAAATAAATACAAAAAGAATGGCTGGGGAATAAAAAAATAATACGTTTTAATAATAATTTGTTTTTTTTGTTATAACATGAATTTCACTCTCTCTCTCCCCGTATATATATATATATATATATATATATATATATATATATATATATATATATATATATATATATATATATATATATTGTATTTTTTTTTTAAGCATTTTTGAAGGTGCGCCGCTACTTCGCGGATTTTCAGTTTTCGCGGGTGGTCTCGGTCCCCATTAACCGCGATAACCGAGGGTTCACTGTACTCCATAAAATTTACAAAAAGCGAGGTGAAACACTCAACCAGGGCTGCTCTGCATGTTGTGCTGGGCCACCTGGAACAACAGCGGAGCTATGCAAGGATGCTCTTTGTGGACTACAGCTCGGCATTCAACACGATCATCCCAGACATCCTCGTCGCCAAACTGGACACTCTCGGCCTCCCTGCCCTCACACGCATCTGGATTAAGGACTTTCTGACCAACAGACCCCAGACTGTGTTGCTCGGCCCCTACACGTCCTCCACCCTCATGCTGAGCACCGGTTCCCCCCAAGGATGCGTGCTGAGCCCTCTCCTGTACGCCCTCTACACCTACGACTGCAGCCCGGCCCACGGCAACAACACCATCGTCAAGTTTGCTGACGACACGACAGTGGTCGGTCTGATCTCGGAAGGTGACGAGACAGCCTACAGAGAGGAGGTAGGGAGACTGACAACTTGGTGCAAGGAGAACAGACTGCACCTTAACTCTGCTAAAACAAAGGAGATTGTCGTCGACTTCAGGAGGAACAAGACGCTGCCGCCCCCCCTCTGCATCGAAGGCGTGTGTGTGGAGAGGGTCCACACGTTCAAGTTCCTGGGAGTACAGATCTCCGATGACCTTTCTTGGAGTCACAACACCACAGCAGTGGTAAAGAAGGTCCGCCAACGTCTGCACTTCCTGAGAGTCCTCAGGAAATTCAACCTGGACAGGAAGCTGCTGCTGGCCTTCTACCACTCGTCCATCGAGAGCCAGCTGACGTACTGTGTCTCCACCTGGTACAGCGGCTGCACTGAGGCGGACAGAGTGAGGCTCCAGAGGACAGTCAAAACAGCGCAAAGGATTATTGGCTGCCCTCTCCCCTCGCTGTCGGACATCTACACCGCCCGGTGCCTCAGAAGGGCTCTCAACATCGTCAAAGACAATACCCACCCAAACTCACACCTGTTCGACCTGTTGCCCTCTGGCAGGCGCTACAGATGCATCAAATCAAGGACCAATAGACTGAGAAACAGTTTCTTTCCGAGAGCCATCTACATACTGAACTCTCACACACACACGAGACCACCCTAACCTTGCAAAACAGCATTGTGATGTGTTTCTATATGCCCTATTTAGTAATGAATTCCATTGCACTGTCTTATTTATTTATCTAATTTATATATTGTCTGTATTATTGTTGTATTGCACTGGAGAGGGGAGCCCTCTAATCTCGTTGCACACTTGAGTACAATGACAATAAAGGGATTTCTATTTCTATTCTATTCTTTTTTTAACTTTTCTCGAGGGCCATGGCGAGCCATTTAAAAAAAGCTGCACAACTAACGTATAAAATATTGATAAATTTGCTCTGCCTGATGTGTGTGTAAAGTTTCACGAGTTGTCGTTCATATTTAGAACCTCATAATCAGCGTTGTTTTATTGCCGAACAGTGCAATGCCACTCCCACAACTTTTCACGAAAAAGGATGAATTTCGTATTGTGACATCCTCATGGCCGAAACAGTCATCCGAGCATATATGAGGGCGACCTTGTTGAGTTGCACGGAGAAAAACATCCAAGAAAATAACTTGTATTAGCTTTTACCAGTTGGTGGCGCTACTACTACGATGAAAAATAAGTTGGTAGATGTCTTCAGGGCTGAAGTATCCTCAAATGTGTACAACTTCGAGAAGATAGGATCATCTGAGTCATGTTGCCGGAGCTTTTGTTGCCACAAAGTACAATCGGATTTTTCAGCACCGTAATAGCCACGCCTTTTGCCAAAACGTCACAAAATTCGGCAGAGAGTAAGATCATTGTCTTGAGTCTTTTCTGACTAATTTTCAGTCGGATTCGTCAAAAGGGCACCGTGCAGTACGTGAAAATTAAAATAAAAACAAATTTTTGATTCCACTTGGCGGCGCTGTGTGTATAACAAAATAATAACATTAAGATGTCTTCAGGTCGGGACCTTTTATTTACAGGTGAAGGTTTGGATTTTTAGGAGCATGTGCAGGGGCGTTATTAAGCATTCATTTATTTGTATTAGGTTCATTTTGTCTTCTTATTATTGATATTTGACTGATTCATTAAAAGCAGACAATTATGTTTTAGGTTAATTTTTTACCTGACATGTTTCGGCGAGTCTTTCGCCTTCTTCAGAGTGTCGCATGATGGTGTCTTGAGACCCGTCTTTATCAGCTGATGTTCCATGAGGGTGTGACTTACCTGTCAAAAAAATGAAAAATCAGAGCAGTAAAAGAACAAGCACAACATGAACATTACAAATCAGCAATCACTGACCACTGCAAAAGGGAAAACCACATCATGGACCGGGAGAAGGGCAGGGTCATCCGCACCGAAGAGAACAAACAACAGCGCTGGATCAGAGAGGCCATTGAGATCTGCAAGCGAGGCATAAAAACCATGAACAGAGACAAGGGAGCCTTCATCCTCTCTACCACCTGGAGCAGCATCTTGGCGGAGTGAACGGACAGCGGGGGCGTGACTTGCCTTCATTCTTGTGACAGGTAAGTCACGCCCTCATGGAACATCAGCTGATAAAGACGGGCCACAAGACACCATCATGTGACACTCTGAAGAAGGCGAAAGACTTTCGTATTGTGACATCCTCAAGGCCTAAACACTCATCCGATCAAAAATAAGTTGGCAGCCGTCTTCAGGGCCTGAATATCCTCAAATGTGAAAAATTTCGAGAAGATGGATCATCTGAATCATTTTGCAGGAACTTTTGTTGCCACGGAGAATAATCAGACTCTGCGGCACCGTAATAGCCACGCCCTTCGAAGGAAAGTCACAAAAATAGGGATAGAGTAAGATCAATGTCTTGAGTCTTTTCTAGCCAATTTTCAATCGGATTCGTTAAAAGGGCACCGTGCAGGACGTCAAAATGTAAAAAATTATATTGATTGGCGCAAGGTGTATAACAGAATATAAACATATAGATGTCTTCAGGTACCGACTCTTTATGTACATGTGAAGTTTTGGATTTTTAGCAGCATGTGCAAGAGAGTTATTAAGCATTTTGTCCATTGCGGCGAAGGAAATCTTAAGTGAAAACTTCGAAGCCCCGCCCCCGTCATATAGTATTTTGGAAACAAAAAATTTTAGCCCCAGTGTTTGTCCCAGGTCTTAAGATGCTACAGACAGAATTTTAAGGCAATCAGATGAAGCCTTTAGGATCAGGGTGCAAAAGAATGACCCCTGTAAACATGCAAAAAAGGGCAAAAGTCGGACTTTCAAAAATTCATAACTCACTTCCTGTTCATATTAGACGTTTAAAATATCAAATTTCTCGCCATGCCCGATGAGACTGCCAAGTTTGGTGAGTTTTTGTGCATGTTTCGGGGGTCAAAAATGCAATCGAACAATCGGAAAAATAATAATAATAATAATTTCTACAAAAACAACAGGGACTTCGCAGTGGTCGCTGCTCAGGCCCTAATAATAATAATAAGAATAAGAATAAAAGTAATAATATTTTCTACAAAAACAATAGGGACCTCGCAGCCGTCGCAGCTCGGGCCCTAATAACAATTTCTAGAAAAACAATAGGGACCTCGCAGCGGTCACTGCTCGGGCCCTAATAATAATAATAATAATAATTTCCACAAAAACAATGGGGACCTCGTAGCGGTCGCTGCTCGGGCCCGAATAATAATTTCTACAAAAACAATAGGGACATCGCCGCGGTCGCTGCTCGGGCCCCAATAATAATTTCTACACAAAGTCCATTGTGGTGACCCGCCCCTTTTTAAGTAAATTCAAAATGGCCGACTTCCTGTAAAACCTAGCTCATTGCTCCAAGAGACTTTTTTGTAGGTCTTGGTCTTATACATACAGTGAACCCTCGCTACTTGGCGGTTCACCTTTCGTGGGTTCAGTGCTTCGCGGGTCTAAAAAATATTCGGGGGCATTATAGTTTCGCCGAGCGGCACGACGGGGCGCTGGAGCGGTTAGACGGCCGGTGTGCGCCGAAGAAGAGCGTGGGCGAAGAGGAGAGTGGACGAAGAAGAGCACGTTCCCCCGGACACGATCGGTGGCGACGTTTCGCGCGGTTCGGACAGTACCAGAGCTCCGGCCGGCGTGCGTGGCAGTTAAGCCGTAGAGGAGAACCTTCCCAGGGCACGGGCGGTGCCAAGCGGCCCCTAAGTTTAACCGAATGGAAGCTCCGGAGGAGGAGGGCATGCTCGCGTCACAGTAAGCCGAAGAGGAGCACCTTCCCCGGGCACGGGCGGTTCCAAGCGGCCCCTAAGTTTAACCGAATGGAAGCTCCGGAGGAGGAGGGCATGCTCGCGTCACAGTAAGCCGAAGAGGAGCACCTTCCCCGGGCACGGGCGGTGCCAAGCGGCCCCTAAGTTTAACCGAATGGAAGCTCCGGGGGAGGAGGGCGGGTGTGTGTCACAGTTAAGCCGAATTGGAGCACCTCTTCCGCCCGGGCACGAGCGGAGCGCGAAGCTGTCAGTTATGAATGTATAGAAGAATAAATAAATAAATAAATAAAGAATGCCACCTTTCATTTCACAGGGCACACCGGACGGCGTACCAGTAGGTAAAAGTCGGAGTAATTAAATAAATACAAAAAGAATGGCTGGGGAATAAAAAAATAATACGTTTTAATAATAATTTGTTTTTTTTGTTATAACATGAATTTCACTCTCTCTCTCTCTCTCTCTCTCTCTCTCTCTCCCCCGTATATATATATATATATATATATATATATATATATATATATATATATATATATATATATATATATATATATATATTTATTCTATATATTGTATTTTCTTTTAAGCATTTTTGAAGGTGCGCCGCTACTCCGCGGATTTTCAGTTTCCGCGGGTGGTCTCGGTCCCCATTAACCGCGATAACCGAGGGTTCACTGTACTCCATAAAATTTACAAAAAGCGAGGTGAAACACTCAACCAGGGCTGCTTTTTTGAACATTTCTCGAGGGCCATGGCGAGCCATTTCAAAAAAGCTGCACAACTAACGTATAAAATATTTATAAATTTGCTCTGCCTGATGTGTGTGTCAAGTTTCACGAGTTGTCGTTCATATTTAGAACCTCATAATCAGCGTTGTTTTATTGCCAAACAGTGCAATGCCACTCCCACAACTTTTCACGAAAAAGGATGAATTTCGTATTGTGACATCCTCATGGCCGAAACAGTCCTCCGAGCATATATGAGGGCGACCTTGTTGAGTTGCACGGAGAAAAACATCCAAGAAAATAACTTGTATTAGCTTTTACCAGTTGGTGGCGCTACTACTACGATGAAAAATAAGTTGGTAGATGTCTTTAGGGCTGAAGTATCCTCAAATGTGTACAACTTCGAGAAGATAGGATCATCTGAGTCATGTTGCCGGAGCTTTTGTTGCCACAAAGTACAATCGGACTTTTCAGCACCGTAATAGCCACGCCTTTTGCCAAAACGTCACAAAACTCGGCAGAGAGTAAGATCATTGTCTTGAGTCTTTTCTGACTAATTTTCAGTCGGATTCGTCAAAAGGGCACGTTGCAGTACGTGAAAATTAAAATAAAAACAAATTTTTGATTCCACTTGGCGGCGCTGTGTGTATAACAAAATAATAACATTAAGATGTCTTCAGGTCGGGACATTTTATTTACAGGTGAAGGTTTGGATTTTTAGGAGCATGTGCAGGGGAGTTATTAAGCATTCATTTATTTGTATTAGGTTCATTTTGTCTTCTTATTATTGATATTTGACAGATTCATTAAAAGCAGACAATTATGTTTTCGGTAAATTTTTTACCTGACATGTTTCGGCGAGTCTTTCGCCTTCTTCAGAGTGTCGCATGATGGTGTCTTGAGACCCGTCTTTATCAGCTGATGTTCCATGAGGGTGTGACTTACCTGTCAAAAAAATGAAAAATCAGAGCAGTAAAAGAACAAGCACAACATGAACATTACAAATCAGCAATCACTGACCACTGCAAAAGGGAAAACCACATCATGGACCGGGAGAAGGGCAGGGTCATCCGCACAGAAGAGAACAAACAACAGCGCTGGATCAGAGAGGCCATTGAGATCTGCAAGCGAGGCATAAAAACCATGAACAGAGACAAGGTTGCCTTCATCCTCTCTACCACCTGGACCAGCATCTTGGCGGAGTTAACGGACAGCGGGGGGCGTGACTTGCCTTCATTCTTGTGACAGGTAAGTCACGCCCTCATGGAACATCAGCTGATAAAGACGGGCCACAAGACACCATCATGTGACACTCTGAAGAAGGCGAAAGACTTTCGTATTGTGACATCCTCAAGGCCTAAACACTCATCCGAGCAAATATAAGGTAGATTTTGTGAACCTGCCCGGAGAAAAACATCAACGAAAATAATTTGTATTTGTTTTAACCAGTTGGTGGCGCTACCACTGCGATCAAAAATAAGTTGGCAGCCGTCTTCAGGGCCTGAATATCCTCAAATGTGAAAAATTTCGAGAAGATGGATCATCTGAATCATTTTGCAGGAACTTTTGTTGCCACGGAGAATAATCAGACTCTGCGGCACCGCAATAGCCACGCCCTTCGAAGGAAAGTCACAAAAATAGGGATAGCGTAAGATCAATGTCTTGAGTCTTTTCTAGCCAATTTTCAATCGGATTCGTTAAAAGGGCACCGTGCAGTACGTCAAAATGTAAAAAATGATATTGATTGGCGCAAGGTGTATAACAGAATATAAACATATAGATGTCTTCAGGTACCGACTCTTTATGTACATGTGAAGTTTTGGATTTTTAGCAGCATGTGCATGAGAGTTATTAAGCATTTTGTCCATTGCGGCGAAGGAAATCTTAAGTGAAAACTTTGAAGCCCCGCCCCCGTCATATAGTATTTCGGAAACAAAAGATTTTAGCCCCAGTGTTTGTCCCAGGTCTTAAGATGCTACAGACAGAATTTTAAGGCAATCAGATGAAGCCTTTAGGATCAGGGTGCAAAAGAATGACCCCTGTAAACATGCAAAAAAGGGCAAAAGTCGGACTTTCAAAAATTCATAACTCACTTCCTGTTCATATTAGACGTTAAAATATCAAATTTTTCGCCATGCCCGATGAGACTGCCAAGTTTGGTGAGTTTTTGTGCATGTTTCGGGGGTCAAAAATGCAATCGAACAATCGGAAAAATAATAATAATAATAATTTCTACAAAAACAATAGGGACTTCGCAGCGGTCGCTGCTCAGGCCCTAATAATAATAATAATAATAATAATAATAAAAGTAATAATATTTTCTACAAAAACAATAGGGACCTCGCAGCCGTCGCAGCTTGGGCCCTAATAACAATTTCTAGAAAAACAATAGGGACCTCGCAGCGGTCACTGCTCGGGCCCTAATAATAATAATAATAATAATTTCCACAAAAACAATGGGGACCTCGTAGCGGTCGCTGCTCGGGCCCTAATAATAATTTCTACAAAAACAATAGGGACCTCGCCGCGGTCGCTGCTCGGGCCCCAATTATAATTTCTACACAAAGTCCATTGTGGTGACCCGCCCCCTTTTAAGTAAATTCAAAATGGCCGACTTCCTGTAAAACCTAGCTCATTGCTCCAAGAGACTTTTTTGTAGGTCTTGGTCTTATACATACAGTGAACCCTCGCTACTTGGCGGTTCACCTTTCGCGGGTTCAGTGCTTCGCGGGTCTAAAAAATATTCGGGGGCATTGTAGTTTCGCCGAGCGGCACGACGGGGCGCTGGAGCGGTTAGACGGCCGGTGTGCGCCGAAGAAGAGCGTGGGCGAAGAGGAGAGTGGACGAAGAAGAGCACGTTCCCCCGGACACGATCGGTGGCGACGTTTCGCGCGGTTCGGACAGTACCAGAGCTCCGGCCGGCGTGCGTGGCAGTTAAGCCGTAGAGGAGAACCTTCCCCGGGCACGGGCGGTGCCAAGCGGCCCCTAAGTTTAACCGAATGGAAGCTCCGGAGGAGGAGGGCATGCTCGCGTCACAGTAAGCCGAAGAGGAGCACCTTCCCCGGGCACGGGCGATTCCAAGCGGCCCCTAAGTTTAACCGAATGGAAGCTCCGGAGGAGGAGGGCATGCTCGCGTCACAGTAAGCCGAAGAGGAGCACCTTCCCCGGGCACGGGCGGTGCCAAGCGGCCCCTAAGTTTAACCGAATGGAAGCTCCGGGGGAGGAGGGCGGGTGTGTGTCACAGTTAAGCCGAATTGGAGCACCTCTTCCGCCCGGGCACGAGCGGAGCGCGAAGCTGTCAGTTATGAATGTATAAAAGAATAAATAAATAAATGAATAAAGAATGCCACCTTTCATTTCACAGGGCACACCGGACGGCGTACCAGCAGATAAAAGTCGGAGTAATTAAATAAATACAAAAAGAATGGCTGGGGAATAAAAAAATAATACGTTTTAATAATAATTTGGTTTTTTTGTTATAACATGAATTTCACTCTCTCTCTCCCCGTATATATATATATATATATATATATATATATATATATATATATATATATATATTTATATATTTATTATATATATTGTATATTTTTTTAAGCATTTTTGAAGGTGCGCCGCTACTTCGCGGATTTTCAGTTTTCGCGGGTGGTCTCTGTCCCCATTAACCGCGATTACCGAGGGTTCACTGTACTCCATAAAATTTACAAAAAGCGAGGTGAAACACTCAACCAGGGCTGCTTTTTTTAACATTTCTCGAGGGCCATGGCGAGCCATTTCAAAAAAGCTGCACAACTAACGTATAAAATATTGATAAATTTGCTCGGCCTGATGTGTGTGTAAAGTTTCACGAGTTGTCGTTCATATTTAGAACCTCATAATCAGCGTTGTTTTATTGCCGAACAGTGCAATGCCACTCCCACAACTGTACACGAAAAAGGACGAATTTCGTATTGTGACATCCTCATGGCCGAAACAGTCATCCGAGCATATATGAGGGCGACCTTGTTGAGTTGCACGGAGAAAAACATCCAAGAAAATAACTTGTATTAGCTTTTACCAGTTGGTGGCGCTACTACTACGATGAAAAATAAGTTGGTCGATGTCTTCAGGGCTGAAGTATCCTCAAATGTGTACAACTTCGAGAAGATAGGATCATCTGAGTCATGTTGCCGGAGCTTTTGTTGCCACAGAGTACAATCTGACTTTTCAGCACCGTAATAGCCACGCCTTTTGCCAAAACGTCACAAAATTCGGCAGAGAGAAAGATCATTGTCTTGAGTCTTTTCTGACTAATTTTCAGTCGGATTTGTCAAAAGGGCACCGTGCAGGATGTGAAAATTAAAATAAAAACACATTTTTGATTCCACTTGGCGGCGCTGTGTGTAGAACAAAATAATAACATTAAGATGTCTTCAGGTCGGGACGTTTTATTTACAGGTGAAGGTTTGGATTTTCAGGAGCATGTGCAGGGGAGTTATTAAGCATTCATTTATTTGTATTAGGTTCATTTTGTCTTCTTATTATTGATATTTGACTGATTCATTAAAAGCAGACAATTATGTTTTAGGTTAATTTTTTACCTGACATGTTTCGGCGAGTCTTTCGCCTTCTTCAGAGTGTCGCATGATGGTGTCTTGAGACCCGTCTTTATCAGCTGATGTTCCATGAGGGTGTGACTTACCTGTCAAAAAAATGAAAAATCAGAGCAGTAAAAGAACAAGCACAACATGAACATTACAAATCAGCAATCACTGACCACTGCAAAAGGGAAAACCACATCATGGACCGGGAGAAGGGCAGGGTCATCCGCACCGAAGAGAACAAACAACAGCGCTGGATCAGAGAGGCCATTGAGATCTGCAAGCGAGGCATAAAAACCATGAACAGAGACAAGGGAGCCTTCATCCTCTCTACCACCTAGAGCAGCATCTTGGCGGAGTGAACGGACAGCGGGGGGTGTGACTTGCCTTCATTCTTGTGACAGGTAAGTCACGCCCTCATGGAACATCAGCTGATAAAGACGGGTCACAAGACACCATCATGTGACACTCTGAAGAAGGCGAAAGACTTTCGTATTGTGACATCCTCAAGGCCTAAACACTCATCCGAGCAAATATAAGGTAGATTTTGTGAACCTGCCCGGAGAAAAACATCAACGAAAATAATTTGTATTTGTTTTAACCAGTTGGTGGCGCTACCACTGCGATCAAAAATAAGTTGGCAGCCGTCTTCAGGGCCTGAATATCCTCAAATGTGAAAAATTTCGAGAAGATGGATCATCTGAATCATTTTGCAGGAACTTTTGTTGCCACGGAGAATAATCAGACTCTGCGGCACCGCAATAGCCACGCCCTTCGAAGGAAAGTCACAAAAATAGGGATAGAGTAAGATCAATGTCTTGAGTCTTTTCTAGCCAATTTTCAATCGGATTCGTTAAAAGGGCACCGTGCAGTACGTCAAAATGTAAAAAATGTTATTGATTGGCGCAAGGTGTATAACAGAATATAAACATATAGATGTCTTCAGGTACCGACTCTTTATGTACATGTGAAGTTTTGGATTTTTAGCAGCATGTGCAGGAGAGTTATTAAGCATTTTGTCCATTGCGGCGAAGGAAATCTTAAGTGAAAACTTTGAAGCCCCGCCCCCGTCATATAGTATTTCGGAAACAAAAGATTTTAGCCCCAGTGTTTGTCCCAGGTCTTAAGATGCTACAGACAGAATTTTAAGGCAATCAGATGAAGCCTTTAGGATCAGGGTGCAAAAGAATGACCCCTGTAAACATGCAAAAAAGGGCAAAAGTCGGACTTTCAAAAATTCATAACTCACTTCCTGTTCATATTAGACGTTAAAATATCAAATTTCTCGCCATGCCCGATGAGACTGCCAAGTTTGGTGAGTTTTTGTGCATGTTTCGGGGTCAAAAATGCGATCGTACAATCGGAAAAATAATAATTTCTACAAAAACAACAGGGACTTCGCAGCGGTCGCTGCTCAGGCCCTAATAATAATAATAATAATAATAATAAAAGTAATGATATTTTCTACAAAAACAATAGGGACCTCGCAGCCGTCGCAGCTCGGGCCCTAATAACAATTTCTAGAAAAACAATAGGGACCTCGCAGCGGTCACTGCTCGGGCCCTAATAATAATAATAATAATAATTTCCACAAAAACAATGGGGACCTCGTAGCGGTCGCTGCTCGGGCCCTAATAATAATTTCTACATAAACAATAGGGACCTCGCCGCGGTCGCTGCTCGGGCCCCAATAATAATTTCTACACAAAGTCCATTGTGGTGACCCGCCCCTTTTAAGTAAATTCAAAATGGCCGACTTCCTGTAAAACCTAGCTCATTGCTTCAAGAGACTTTTTTGTAGGTCTTGGTCTTATACATACAGTGAACCCTCGCTACTTCGCGGTTCACCTTTCGCGGGTTCAGTGCTTCGCGGGTATAAAAAATATTCGGGGGCATTGTAGTTTCGCCGAGCGGCACGACGGGCGCTGGAGCGGTTAGACGGCCGGCGTGCGCCGGAGAAGAGCGTGGGCGAAGAGGAGAGTGGACGAAGAAGAGCACGTTCCCCCGGACACGATCGGTGGCGACGTTTCGCGCGGTTCGGACCGTACCAAGGCTCCGGCCGGCGTGCGTGGCAGTTAAGCCGTAGAGGAGCACCGTCCCCGGGCACGGGCGGTGCCAAGCGGCCCCTAAGTTTAACCGAATGGAAGCTCCGGAGGAGGAGGGCATGCTCGCGTCACAGTAAGCCGAAGAGGAGCACCTTCCCCAGGCACGGGCGGTTCCAAGCGGCCCCTAAGTTTAACCAAATGGAAGCTCCGGAGGAGGAGGGCATGCTCGCGTCACAGTAAGCCGAAGAGGAGCACCTTTGCCGGGCACGGGCGGTTCCAAGCGGCCCCTAAGTTTAACCGAATGGAAGCTCCGGAGGAGGCGGGCATGCTCGCGTCACAGTAAGCCGAAGAGGAGCACCTTCCCCGGGCACGGGCGGTGCCAAGCGGCCCCTAAGTTTAACCGAATGGAAGCTCCGGGGGAGGAGGGCGGGCGTGTGTCACAGTTAAGCCGAATTGGAACACCTCTTCCGCCCGGACACGAACGGAGCGCGAAGCTGTCAGTTATGAATGAATAAATGAATAAATAAATAAATAATTAAAGAATGCCACCTTTCATTTCACAGGGAACACCGGACGGCGTACCAGCTGGTAAAAGTCGGAGTAATTAAATAAATACAAAAAGAATGGCTGGGGAATAAAAAAATAATACGTTTTAATAATAATTTGGTTTTTTTGTTATAACATGAATTTCACTCTCTCTCTCTCTCTCTCTCTCCCCGTATATATATATATATATATATATATATATATATATATATATATATATATATATATATATATATATATATATATATATATATATATATATATATATATATTATTATATATATTGTATTTTCTTTTAAGCATTTTTGAAGGTGCGCCGCTACTTCGCGGATTTTCAGTTTCCGCGGGTGGTCTCGGTCCCCATTAACCGCGATAACCGAGGGTTCACTGTACTCCATAAAATTTACAAAAAGCGAGGTGAAACACTCAACCAGGGCTGCTTTTTTGAACATTTCTCGAGGGCCATGGCGAGCCATTTCAAAAAAGCTGCACAACTAACGTATAAAATATTGATAAATTTGCTCTGCCTGATGTGTGTGTCAAGTTTCACGAGTTGTCGTTCATATTTAGAACCTCATAATCAGCGTTGTTTTATTGCCAAACAGTGCAATGCCACTCCCACAACTTTTCACGAAAAAGGATGAATTTCGTATTGTGACATCCTCATGGCCGAAACAGTCCTCGGAGCATATATGAGGGCGACCTTGTTGAGTTGCACGGAGAAAAACATCCAAGAAAATAACTTGTATTAGCTTTTACCAGTTGGTGGCGCTACTACTACGATGAAAAATAAGTTGGTAGATGTCTTCAGGGCTGAAGTATCCTCAAATGTGTACAACTTCGAGAAGATAGGATCATCTGAGTCATGTTGCCGGAGCTTTTGTTGCCACAGAGTACAATCGGACTTTTCAGCACCGTAATAGCCACGCCTTTTGCCAAAACGTCACAAAATTCGGCAGAGAGTAAGATCATTGTCTTGAGTCTTTTCTGACTAATTTTCAGTCGGATTCGTCAAAAGGGCACCGTGCAGTACGTGGAAATTAAAATAAAAACAAATTTTTGATTCCACTTGGCGGCGCTGTGTGTATAACAAAATAATAACATTAAGATGTCTTCAGGTCGGGACATTTTATTGACAGGTGAAGGTTTGGATTATTAGGAGCATGTGCAGGGGAGTTATTAAGCATTCATTTATTTGTATGAGGTTCATTTTGTCTTCTTATTATTGATATTTGACAGATTCATTAAAAGCAGACAATTATGTTTTAGGTAAATGTTTTACCTGACATGTTTCGGCGAGTCTTTCGCCTTCTTCAGAGTGTCGCATGATGGTGTCTTGAGACCCGTCTTTATCAGCTTATGTTCCATGAGGGTGTGAATTACCTGTCAAAAAAATGAAAAATCATAGCAGTAAAAGAACAAGCACAACATGAATATTACAAATCAGCAATCACTGACCACTGCAGAAGGGAAAACCATATCATGGACCGGGCGAAGGGCAGGGTCATCCGCACCGAAGAGAACAAACAACAGCGCTGGATCAGAGAGGCCATTGAGATCTGCAAGCGAGGCATAAAAACCATGAACAGAGACAAGGGAGCCTTCATCCTCTCTACCACCTGGAGCAGCATCTTGGCGGAGTGAACGGACAGCGGGGGGTGTGACTTGCCTTCATTCTTGTGACAGGTAAGTCACGCCCTCATGGAACATCAGCTGATAAAGACGGGTCACAAGACACCATCATGTGACACTCTGAAGAAGGCGAAAGACTTTCGTATTGTGACATCCTCAAGGCCTAAACACTAATCCGAGCAAATATAAGGTAGATTTTGTGAACCTGCCCGGAGAAAAACATCAACGAAAATAATTTGTATTTGTTTTACCAGTTGGTGGCGCTACCACTGCGATCAAAAATAAGTTGGCAGCCGTCTTCAGGGCCTGAATATCCTCAAATGTGAAAAATTTCGAGAAGATGGATCATCTGAATCATTTTGCAGGAACTTTTGTTGCCACGGAGAATAATCAGACTCTGCGGCACCGCAATAGCCACGCCCTTCGAAGGAAAGTCACAAAAATAGGGATAGAGTAAGATCAATGTCTTGAGTCTTTTCTCGCCAATTTTCAATCGGATTCGTTAAAAGGGCACCGTGCAGTATGTCAAAACGTAAAAAATGATATTGATTGGCGCAAGGTGTATAACAGAATATAAACATATAGATGTCTTCAGGTACCGACTCTTTATGTACATGTGAAGTTTTGGATTTTTAGCAGCATGTGCAGGAGAGTTATTAAGCATTTTGTCCATTGCGGCGAAGGAAATCTTAAGTGAAAACTTTGAAGCCCCGCCCCCGTCATATAGTATTTCGGAAACAAAAGATTTTAGCCCCAGTGTTTGTCCCAGGTCTTAAGATGCTACAGACAAAATTTTAAGGCAATCAGATGAAGCCTTTAGGATCAGGGTGCAAAAGAATGACCCCAGTAAACATGCAAAAAAGGGCAAAAGTCGGACTCTCAAAAATTCAAAACTCACTTCCTGTTCATATTAGACGTTAAAATATCAAATTTCTCGCCATGCCCGATGAGACTGCCAAGTTTGGTGAGTTTTTGTGCATGTTTCGGGGGTCAAAAATGCGATCGAACAATCGGAAAAATAATAATAATAATAATTTCTACAAAAACAACAGGGACTTCGCAGCGGTCGCTGCTCAGGCCCTAATAATAATAATAATAATAATAATAAAAAAAGTAAAAATATTTTCTAGAAAAACAATAGGGACCTCGCAGCCGTCGCAGCTCGGGCCCTAATAACAATTTCTAGAAAAACAATAGGGACCTCGCAGCGGTCACTGCTCGGGCCCTAATAATAATAATAATAATAATTTCCACAAAAACAATGGGGACCTCGTAGCGGTCGCTGCTCGGGCCCTAATAATAATTTCTACATAAACAATAGGGACCTCGCCGCGGTCGCTGCTCGGGCCCCAATAATAATTTCTACACAAAGTCCATTGTGGTGACCCGCCCCCTTTTAAGTAAATTCAAAATGGCCGACTTCCTGTAAAACCTAGCTCATTGCTCCAAGAGACTTTTTTGTAGGTCTTGGCCTTATACATACAGTGAACCCTCGCTACTTCGCGGTTCACCTTTCGCGGGTTCAGTGCTTCGCGGGTATAAAAAATATTCGGGGGCATTGTAGATTCGCCGAGCGGCACGACGGGCGCTGGAGCGGTTAAACGGCCGGCGTGCGCCGAAGAAGAGCGTGGGCGAAGAGGAGATTGGACGAAGAAGAGCACGTTCCCCCGGACACGATCGGTGGCGACGTTTCGCGCGGTTCGGACCGTACCAGAGCTCCGGCCGGCGTGCGTGGCAGTTAAGCCGTAGAGGAGCACCTTCCCCGGGCACGGGCGGTGCCAAGCGGCCCCTAAGTTTAACCGAATGGAAGCTCCGGAGGAGGAGGGCATGCTCGCGTCACAGTAAGCCGAAGAGGAGCACCTTCCCCGGGCACGGGCGGTTCCAAGCGGCCCCTAAGTTTAACCGAATGGAAGCTCCGGAGGAGGAGGGCATGCTCGCGTCACAGTAAGCCGAAGAGGAGCACCTTCGCCGGGCACGGGCGGTTCCAAGCGGCCCCTAAGTTTAACCGAATGGAAGCTCCGGGGGAGGAGGGCGGGTGTGTGTCACAGTTAAGCCGAATTGGAGCACCTCTTCCGCCCGGGCACGAGCGGAGCGCGAAGCTGTCAGTTATGAATGTATAAAAGAATAAATAAATAAATGAATAAAGAATGCCACCTTTCATTTCACAGGGCACACCGGACGGCGTACCAGCAGATAAAAGTCGGAGTAATTAAATAAATACAAAAAGAATGGCTGGGGAATAAAAAAATAATACGTTTTAATAATAATTTGGTTTTTTTGTTATAACATGAATTTCACTCTCTCTCTCCCCGTATATATATATATATATATATATATATATATATATATATATATATATATATATTATATATTTATTATATATATTGTATATTTTTTTAAGCATTTTTGAAGGTGCGCCGCTACTTCGCGGATTTTCAGTTTTCGCGGGTGGTCTCTGTCCCCATTAACCGCGATTACCGAGGGTTCACTGTACTCCATAAAATTTACAAAAAGCGAGGTGAAACACTCAACCAGGGCTGCTTTTTTTAACATTTCTCGAGGGCCATGGCGAGCCATTTCAAAAAAGCTGCACAACTAACGTATAAAATATTGATAAATTTGCTCGGCCTGATGTGTGTGTAAAGTTTCACGAGTTGTCGTTCATATTTAGAACCTCATAATCAGCGTTGTTTTATTGCCGAACAGTGCAATGCCACTCCCACAACTGTACACGAAAAAGGACGAATTTCGTATTGTGACATCCTCATGGCCGAAACAGTCATCCGAGCATATATGAGGGCGACCTTGTTGAGTTGCACGGAGAAAAACATCCAAGAAAATAACTTGTATTAGCTTTTACCAGTTGGTGGCGCTACTACTACGATGAAAAATAAGTTGGTCGATGTCTTCAGGGCTGAAGTATCCTCAAATGTGTACAACTTCGAGAAGATAGGATCATCTGAGTCATGTTGCCGGAGCTTTTGTTGCCACAGAGTACAATCTGACTTTTCAGCACCGTAATAGCCACGCCTTTTGCCAAAACGTCACAAAATTCGGCAGAGAGAAAGATCATTGTCTTGAGTCTTTTCTGACTAATTTTCAGTCGGATTTGTCAAAAGGGCACCGTGCAGGATGTGAAAATTAAAATAAAAACACATTTTTGATTCCACTTGGCGGCGCTGTGTGTAGAACAAAATAATAACATTAAGATGTCTTCAGGTCGGGACGTTTTATTTACAGGTGAAGGTTTGGATTTTCAGGAGCATGTGCAGGGGAGTTATTAAGCATTCATTTATTTGTATTAGGTTCATTTTGTCTTCTTATTATTGATATTTGACTGATTCATTAAAAGCAGACAATTATGTTTTAGGTTAATTTTTTACCTGACATGTTTCGGCGAGTCTTTCGCCTTCTTCAGAGTGTCGCATGATGGTGTCTTGAGACCCGTCTTTATCAGCTGATGTTCCATGAGGGTGTGACTTACCTGTCAAAAAAATGAAAAATCAGAGCAGTAAAAGAACAAGCACAACATGAACATTACAAATCAGCAATCACTGACCACTGCAAAAGGGAAAACCACATCATGGACCGGGAGAAGGGCAGGGTCATCCGCACCGAAGAGAACAAACAACAGCGCTGGATCAGAGAGGCCATTGAGATCTGCAAGCGAGGCATAAAAACCATGAACAGAGACAAGGGAGCCTTCATCCTCTCTACCACCTAGAGCAGCATCTTGGCGGAGTGAACGGACAGCGGGGGGTGTGACTTGCCTTCATTCTTGTGACAGGTAAGTCACGCCCTCATGGAACATCAGCTGATAAAGACGGGTCACAAGACACCATCATGTGACACTCTGAAGAAGGCGAAAGACTTTCGTATTGTGACATCCTCAAGGCCTAAACACTCATCCGAGCAAATATAAGGTAGATTTTGTGAACCTGCCCGGAGAAAAACATCAACGAAAATAATTTGTATTTGTTTTAACCAGTTGGTGGCGCTACCACTGCGATCAAAAATAAGTTGGCAGCCGTCTTCAGGGCCTGAATATCCTCAAATGTGAAAAATTTCGAGAAGATGGATCATCTGAATCATTTTGCAGGAACTTTTGTTGCCACGGAGAATAATCAGACTCTGCGGCACCGCAATAGCCACGCCCTTCGAAGGAAAGTCACAAAAATAGGGATAGAGTAAGATCAATGTCTTGAGTCTTTTCTAGCCAATTTTCAATCGGATTCGTTAAAAGGGCACCGTGCAGTACGTCAAAATGTAAAAAATGTTATTGATTGGCGCAAGGTGTATAACAGAATATAAACATATAGATGTCTTCAGGTACCGACTCTTTATGTACATGTGAAGTTTTGGATTTTTAGCAGCATGTGCAGGAGAGTTATTAAGCATTTTGTCCATTGCGGCGAAGGAAATCTTAAGTGAAAACTTTGAAGCCCCGCCCCCGTCATATAGTATTTCGGAAACAAAAGATTTTAGCCCCAGTGTTTGTCCCAGGTCTTAAGATGCTACAGACAGAATTTTAAGGCAATCAGATGAAGCCTTTAGGATCAGGGTGCAAAAGAATGACCCCTGTAAACATGCAAAAAAGGGCAAAAGTCGGACTTTCAAAAATTCATAACTCACTTCCTGTTCATATTAGACGTTAAAATATCAAATTTCTCGCCATGCCCGATGAGACTGCCAAGTTTGGTGAGTTTTTGTGCATGTTTCGGGGTCAAAAATGCGATCGTACAATCGGAAAAATAATAATAATAATAATTTCTACAAAAACAACAGGGACTTCGCAGCGGTCGCTGCTCAGGCCCTAATAATAATAATAATAATAATAATAAAAGTAATGATATTTTCTACAAAAACAATAGGGACCTCGCAGCCGTCGCAGCTCGGGCCCTAATAACAATTTCTAGAAAAACAATAGGGACCTCGCAGCGGTCACTGCTCGGGCCCTAATAATAATAATAATAATAATTTCCACAAAAACAATGGGGACCTCGTAGCGGTCGCTGCTCGGGCCCTAATAATAATTTCTACATAAACAATAGGGACCTCGCCGCGGTCGCTGCTCGGGCCCCAATAATAATTTCTACACAAAGTCCATTGTGGTGACCCGCCCCTTTTAAGTAAATTCAAAATGGCCGACTTCCTGTAAAACCTAGCTCATTGCTTCAAGAGACTTTTTTGTAGGTCTTGGTCTTATACATACAGTGAACCCTCGCTACTTCGCGGTTCACCTTTCGCGGGTTCAGTGCTTCGCGGGTATAAAAAATATTCGGGGGCATTGTAGTTTCGCCGAGCGGCACGACGGGCGCTGGAGCGGTTAGACGGCCGGCGTGCGCCGGAGAAGAGCGTGGGCGAAGAGGAGAGTGGACGAAGAAGAGCACGTTCCCCCGGACACGATCGGTGGCGACGTTTCGCGCGGTTCGGACCGTACCAAGGCTCCGGCCGGCGTGCGTGGCAGTTAAGCCGTAGAGGAGCACCGTCCCCGGGCACGGGCGGTGCCAAGCGGCCCCTAAGTTTAACCGAATGGAAGCTCCGGAGGAGGAGGGCATGCTCGCGTCACAGTAAGCCGAAGAGGAGCACCTTCCCCAGGCACGGGCGGTTCCAAGCGGCCCCTAAGTTTAACCAAATGGAAGCTCCGGAGGAGGAGGGCATGCTCGCGTCACAGTAAGCCGAAGAGGAGCACCTTTGCCGGGCACGGGCGGTTCCAAGCGGCCCCTAAGTTTAACCGAATGGAAGCTCCGGAGGAGGCGGGCATGCTCGCGTCACAGTAAGCCGAAGAGGAGCACCTTCCCCGGGCACGGGCGGTGCCAAGCGGCCCCTAAGTTTAACCGAATGGAAGCTCCGGGGGAGGAGGGCGGGCGTGTGTCACAGTTAAGCCGAATTGGAACACCTCTTCCGCCCGGACACGAACGGAGCGCGAAGCTGTCAGTTATGAATGAATAAATGAATAAATAAATAAATAATTAAAGAATGCCACCTTTCATTTCACAGGGAACACCGGACGGCGTACCAGCTGGTAAAAGTCGGAGTAATTAAATAAATACAAAAAGAATGGCTGGGGAATAAAAAAATAATACGTTTTAATAATAATTTGGTTTTTTTGTTATAACATGAATTTCACTCTCTCTCTCTCTCTCTCTCTCCCCGTATATATATATATATATATATATATATATATATATATATATATATATATATATATATTTATTATATATATTGTATTTTCTTTTAAGCATTTTTGAAGGTGCGCCGCTACTTCGCGGATTTTCAGTTTCCGCGGGTGGTCTCGGTCCCCATTAACCGCGATAACCGAGGGTTCACTGTACTCCATAAAATTTACAAAAAGCGAGGTGAAACACTCAACCAGGGCTGCTTTTTTGAACATTTCTCGAGGGCCATGGCGAGCCATTTCAAAAAAGCTGCACAACTAACGTATAAAATATTGATAAATTTGCTCTGCCTGATGTGTGTGTCAAGTTTCACGAGTTGTCGTTCATATTTAGAACCTCATAATCAGCGTTGTTTTATTGCCAAACAGTGCAATGCCACTCCCACAACTTTTCACGAAAAAGGATGAATTTCGTATTGTGACATCCTCATGGCCGAAACAGTCCTCGGAGCATATATGAGGGCGACCTTGTTGAGTTGCACGGAGAAAAACATCCAAGAAAATAACTTGTATTAGCTTTTACCAGTTGGTGGCGCTACTACTACGATGAAAAATAAGTTGGTAGATGTCTTCAGGGCTGAAGTATCCTCAAATGTGTACAACTTCGAGAAGATAGGATCATCTGAGTCATGTTGCCGGAGCTTTTGTTGCCACAGAGTACAATCGGACTTTTCAGCACCGTAATAGCCACGCCTTTTGCCAAAACGTCACAAAATTCGGCAGAGAGTAAGATCATTGTCTTGAGTCTTTTCTGACTAATTTTCAGTCGGATTCGTCAAAAGGGCACCGTGCAGTACGTGGAAATTAAAATAAAAACAAATTTTTGATTCCACTTGGCGGCGCTGTGTGTATAACAAAATAATAACATTAAGATGTCTTCAGGTCGGGACATTTTATTGACAGGTGAAGGTTTGGATTATTAGGAGCATGTGCAGGGGAGTTATTAAGCATTCATTTATTTGTATGAGGTTCATTTTGTCTTCTTATTATTGATATTTGACAGATTCATTAAAAGCAGACAATTATGTTTTAGGTAAATGTTTTACCTGACATGTTTCGGCGAGTCTTTCGCCTTCTTCAGAGTGTCGCATGATGGTGTCTTGAGACCCGTCTTTATCAGCTTATGTTCCATGAGGGTGTGAATTACCTGTCAAAAAAATGAAAAATCATAGCAGTAAAAGAACAAGCACAACATGTATATTACAAATCAGCAATCACTGACCACTGCAGAAGGGAAAACCATATCATGGACCGGGCGAAGGGCAGGGTCATCCGCACCGAAGAGAACAAACAACAGCGCTGGATCAGAGAGGCCATTGAGATCTGCAAGCGAGGCATAAAAACCATGAACAGAGACAAGGGAGCCTTCATCCTCTCTACCACCTGGAGCAGCATCTTGGCGGAGTGAACGGACAGCGGGGGGTGTGACTTGCCTTCATTCTTGTGACAGGTAAGTCACGCCCTCATGGAACATCAGCTGATAAAGACGGGTCACAAGACACCATCATGTGACACTCTGAAGAAGGCGAAAGACTTTCGTATTGTGACATCCTCAAGGCCTAAACACTAATCCGAGCAAATATAAGGTAGATTTTGTGAACCTGCCCGGAGAAAAACATCAACGAAAATAATTTGTATTTGTTTTACCAGTTGGTGGCGCTACCACTGCGATCAAAAATAAGTTGGCAGCCGTCTTCAGGGCCTGAATATCCTCAAATGTGAAAAATTTCGAGAAGATGGATCATCTGAATCATTTTGCAGGAACTTTTGTTGCCACGGAGAATAATCAGACTCTGCGGCACCGCAATAGCCACGCCCTTCGAAGGAAAGTCACAAAAATAGGGATAGAGTAAGATCAATGTCTTGAGTCTTTTCTCGCCAATTTTCAATCGGATTCGTTAAAAGGGCACCGTGCAGTATGTCAAAACGTAAAAAATGATATTGATTGGCGCAAGGTGTATAACAGAATATAAACATATAGATGTCTTCAGGTACCGACTCTTTATGTACATGTGAAGTTTTGGATTTTTAGCAGCATGTGCAGGAGAGTTATTAAGCATTTTGTCCATTGCGGCGAAGGAAATCTTAAGTGAAAACTTTGAAGCCCCGCCCCCGTCATATAGTATTTCGGAAACAAAAGATTTTAGCCCCAGTGTTTGTCCCAGGTCTTAAGATGCTACAGACAAAATTTTAAGGCAATCAGATGAAGCCTTTAGGATCAGGGTGCAAAAGAATGACCCCAGTAAACATGCAAAAAAGGGCAAAAGTCGGACTCTCAAAAATTCAAAACTCACTTCCTGTTCATATTAGACGTTAAAATATCAAATTTCTCGCCATGCCCGATGAGACTGCCAAGTTTGGTGAGTTTTTGTGCATGTTTCGGGGGTCAAAAATGCGATCGAACAATCGGAAAAATAATAATAATAATAATTTCTACAAAAACAACAGGGACTTCGCAGCGGTCGCTGCTCAGGCCCTAATAATAATAATAATAATAATAATAATAAAAAAAGTAAAAATATTTTCTAGAAAAACAATAGGGACCTCGCAGCCGTCGCAGCTCGGGCCCTAATAACAATTTCTAGAAAAACAATAGGGACCTCGCAGCGGTCACTGCTCGGGCCCTAATAATAATAATAATAATTTCCACAAAAACAATGGGGACCTCGTAGCGGTCGCTGCTCGGGCCCTAATAATAATTTCTACATAAACAATAGGGACCTCGCCGCGGTCGCTGCTCGGGCCCCAATAATAATTTCTACACAAAGTCCATTGTGGTGACCCGCCCCCTTTTAAGTAAATTCAAAATGGCCGACTTCCTGTAAAACCTAGCTCATTGCTCCAAGAGACTTTTTTGTAGGTCTTGGCCTTATACATACAGTGAACCCTCGCTACTTCGCGGTTCACCTTTCGCGGGTTCAGTGCTTCGCGGGTATAAAAAATATTCGGGGGCATTGTAGATTCGCCGAGCGGCACGACGGGCGCTGGAGCGGTTAAACGGCCGGCGTGCGCCGAAGAAGAGCGTGGGCGAAGAGGAGATTGGACGAAGAAGAGCACGTTCCCCCGGACACGATCGGTGGCGACGTTTCGCGCGGTTCGGACCGTACCAGAGCTCCGGCCGGCGTGCGTGGCAGTTAAGCCGTAGAGGAGCACCTTCCCCGGGCACGGGCGGTGCCAAGCGGCCCCTAAGTTTAACCGAATGGAAGCTCCGGAGGAGGAGGGCATGCTCGCGTCACAGTAAGCCGAAGAGGAGCACCTTCCCCGGGCACGGGCGGTTCCAAGCGGCCCCTAAGTTTAACCGAATGGAAGCTCCGGAGGAGGAGGGCATGCTCGCGTCACAGTAAGCCGAAGAGGAGCACCTTCGCCGGGCACGGGCGGTTCCAAGCGGCCCCTAAGTTTAACCGAATGGAAGCTCCGGAGGAGGAGGGCATGCTCGCGACACAGTAAGCCGAAGAGGAGCACCTTCCCCGGGCACGGGCGGTGCCAAGCGGCCCCTAAGTTTAACCGAATGGAAGCTCCGGGGGAGGAGGGCGGGCGTGTGTCACAGTTAAGCCGATTTGGAACACCTCTTCCGCCCGGGCACGAACGGAGCGCGAAGCTGTCAGTTATGAATGAATAAATGAATAAATAAATAAATAAATAAAGAATGCCACCTTTCATTTCACAGGGCACACCGGACGGCGTACCAGCAGGTAAAAGTCGGAGTAATTAAATAAATACAAAAAGAATGGCTGGGGAATAAAAAAATAATACGTTTTAATAATAATTTGGTTTTTTTGTTATAACATGAATTTCACTCTCTCTCTCTCTCCTCGTATATATATATATATATATATATATAAATATATATATATATATATATTTATATATTTATTATATATATTGTATTTTTTTTTAAGCATTTTTGAAGGTGCGCCGCTACTTCGCGGATTTTCAGTTTTTGCGGGTGGTCTCGGTCCCCATTATAATATAATAATAATAATATAATATTCCCTTTATTAGTCCCACAATGGGGAAATTTGAGATTCGAACCCAGGCCTCGTGGGGAGACTGGGTCCTGAACGCGGCGCCTTAGACCACTCGGCCATCCTGGCAGCCAAAGAAATCATGCGAGGCACATCAGGTGGGGATCGAACCCGCGCCGATAATACGTGCTTGCACTGCAATTCTTGTCATTGACCATTCGACCATTTTAACATTAACCGCGATAACCGAGGGTTCACTGTACTCCATAAAATTTACAAAAAGCGAGGTGAAACACTCAACCAGGGCTGCTTTTTTGAACATTTCTCGAGGGCCATGGCGAGCCATTTCAAAAAAGCTGCACAACTAACGTATAAAATATTGATAAATTTGCTCTGCCTGATGTGTGTGTAAAGTTTCACGAGTTGTCGTTCATATTTAGAACCTCATAATCAGCGTTGTTTTATTGCCGAACAGTGCAATGCCACTCCCACAACTTTTCACGAAAAAGGATGAATTTCGTATTGTGACATCCTCATGGCCGAAACAGTCATCCGAGCATATATGAGGGCGACCTTGTTGAGTTGCACGGAGAAAAACATCCAAGAAAATAATTTGTATTAGCTTTTACCAGTTGGTGGCGCTACTACTACGATGAAAAATAAGTTGGTAGATGTCTTCAGGGCTGAAGTATCCTCAAATGTGTACAACTTCGAGAAGATAGGATCATCTGAGTCATGTTGCCGGAGCTTTTGTTGCCACAAAGTACAATCGGACTTTTCAGCACCGTAATAGCCACGCCTTTTGCCAAAACGTCACAAAATTCGGCAGAGAGTAAGATCATTGTCTTGAGTCTTTTCTGACAAATTTTCAGTCGGATTCGTCAAAAGGGCACCGTGCAGTACGTGAAAATTAAAATAAAAACACATTTTTGATTCCACTTGGCGGCGCTGTGTGTATAACAAAATAATAACATTAAGATGTCTTCAGGTCGGGACGTTTTATTTACAGGTGAAGGTTTGGATTTTTAGGAGCATGTGCAGGGGAGTTATTAAGCATTCATTTATTTGTATTAGGTTCATTTTGTCTTCTTATTATTGATATTTGACAGATTCATTAAAAGCAGACAATTATGTTTTAGGTTAATTTTTTACCTGACATGTTTCGGCGAGTCTTTCGCCTTCTTCAGAGTGTCGCATGATGGTGTCTTGAGACCCGTCTTTATCAGCTGATGTTCCATGAGGGTGTGACTTACCTGTCAAAAAAATGAAAAATCAGAGCAGTAAAAGAACAAGCACAACATGAATATTACAAATCAGCAATCACTGACCACTGCAAAAGGGAAAACCACATCATGGACCGGGAGAAGGGCAGGGTCATCCGCAACGAAGAGAACAAACAACAGCGCTGGATCAGAGAGGCCATTGAGATCTGCAAGCGAGGCATAAAAACCATGAACAGAGACAAGGGAGCCTTCATCCTCTCTACCACCTGGAGCAGCATCTTGGCGGAGTGAACGGACAGCGGGGGGCGTGACTTGCCTTCATTCTTGTGACAGGTAAGTCACGCCCTCATGGAACATCAGCTGATAAAGACGGGTCACAAGACACCATCATGTGACACTCTGAAGAAGGCGAAAGACTTTCGTATTGTGACATCCTCAAGGCCTAAACACTCATCCGAGCAAATATAAGGTAGATTTTGTGAACCTGCCCGGAGAAAAACATCAACGAAAATAATTTGTATTTGTTTTAACCAGTTGGTGGCGCTACCACTGCGATCAAAAATAAGTTGGCAGCCGTCTTCAGGGCCTGAATATCCTCAAATGTGAAAAATTTCGAGAAGATGGATCATCTGAATCATTTTGCAGGAACTTTTGTTGCCACGGAGAATAATCAGACTCTGCGGCACCGTAATAGCCACGCCCTTCGAAGGAAAGTCACAAAAATAGGGATAGAGTAAGATCAATGTCTTGAGTCTTTTCTAGCCAATTTTCAATCGGATTCGTTAAAAGGGCACCGTGCAGTACGTCAAAATGTAAAAAATGTTATTGATTGGCGCAAGGTGTATAACAGAATATAAACATATAGATGTCTTCAGGTACCGACTCTTTATGTACATGTGAAGTTTTGGATTTTTAGCAGCATGTGCAGGAGAGTTATTAAGCATTTTGTCCATTGCGGCGAAGGAAATCTTAAGTGAAAACTTTGAAGCCCCGCCCCCGTCATATAGTATTTCGGAAACAAAAGATTTTAGCCCCAGTGTTTGTCCCAGGTCTTAAGATGCTACAGACAGAATTTTAAGGCAATCAGATGAAGCCTTTAGGATCAGGGTGCAAAAGAATGACCCCTGTAAACATGCAAAAAAGGGCAAAAGTCGGACTTTCAAAAATTCATAACTCACTTCCTGTTCATATTAGACGTTAAAATATCAAATTTCTTGCCATGCCCGATGAGACTGCCAAGTTTGGTGAGTTTTTGTGCATGTTTCGGGGTCAAAAATGCGATCGTACAATCGGAAAAATAATAATAATAATAATTTCTACAAAAACAACAGGGACTTCGCAGCGGTCGCTGCTCAGGCCCTAATAATAATAATAATAATAATAATAAAAGTAATAATATTTTCTACAAAAACAATAGGGACCTCGCAGCCGTCGCAGCTCGGGCCCTAATAACAATTTCTAGAAAAACAATAGGGACCTCGCAGCGGTCACTGCTCGGGCCCTAATAATAATAATAATAATAATTTCCACAAAAACAATGGGGACCTCGTAGCGGTCGCTGCTCGGGCCCTAATAATAATTTCTACATAAACAATAGGGACCTCGCCACGGTCGCTGCTCGGGCCCCAATAATAATTTCTACACAAAGTCCATTGTGGTGACCCGCCCCTTTTAAGTAAATTCAAAATGGCCGACTTCCTGTAAAACCTAGCTCATTGCTCCAAGAGACTTTTTTGTAGGTCTTGGTCTTATACATACAGTGAACCCTCGCTACTTCGCGGTTCACCTTTCGCGGGTTCAGTGCTTCGCGGGTATAAAAAATATTCGGGGGCATTGTAGTTTCGCCGAGCGGCACGACGGGCGCTGGAGCGGTTAGACGGCCGGCGTGCGCCGAAGAAGAGCGTGGGCGAAGAGGAGAGTGGACGAAGAAGAGCACGTTCCCCCGGACACGATCGGTGGCGACGTTTCGCGCGGTTCGGACCGTACCAGGGCTCCGGCCGGCGTGCGTGGCAGTTAAGCCGTAGAGGAGCACCGTCCCCGGGCACGAGCGGTGCCAAGCGGCCCCTAAGTTTAACCGAATGGAAGCTCCGGAGGAGGAGGGCATGCTCGCGTCACAGTAAGCCGAAGAGGAGCACCTTCCCCAGGCACGGGCGGTTCCAAGCGGCCCCTAAGTTTAACCAAATGGAAGCTCCGGAGGAGGAGGGCATGCTCGCGTCACAGTAAGCCGAAGAGGAGCACCTTTGCCGGGCACGGGCGGTTCCAAGCGGCCCCTAAGTTTAACCGAATGGAAGCTCCGGAGGAGGCGGGCATGCTCGCGTCACAGTAAGCCGAAGAGGAGCACCTTCCCCGGGCACGGGCGGTGCCAAGCGGCCCCTAAGTTTAACCGAATGGAAGCTCCGGGGGAGGAGGGCGGGCGTGTGTCACAGTTAAGCCGAATTGGAACACCTCTTCCGCCCGGACACGAACGGAGCGCGAAGCTGTCAGTTATGAATGAATAAATGAATAAATAAATAAATAATTAAAGAATGCCACCTTTCATTTCACAGGGAACACCGGACGGCGTACCAGCAGGTAAATGTCGGAGTAATTAAATAAATACAAAAAGAATGGCTGGGGAATAAAAAAATAATACGTTTTAATAATAATTTGGTTTTTTTGTTATAACATGAATTTCACTCTCTCTCTCTCTCTCTCCCCGTATATATATATATATATATATATATATATATATATATATATATATATATATATATATATATATATATATATATATATATTTATTATATATATTGTATTTTCTTTTAAGCATTTTTGAAGGTGCGCCGCTACTTCGCGGATTTTCAGTTTCCGCGGGTGGTCTCGGTCCCCATTAACCGCGATAACCGAGGGTTCACTGTACTCCATAAAATTTACAAAAAGCGAGGTGAAACACTCAACCAGGGCTGCTTTTTTGAACATTTCTCGAGGGCCATGGCGAGCCATTTCAAAAAAGCTGCACAACTAACGTATAAAATATTGATAAATTTGCTCTGCCTGATGTGTGTGTCAAGTTTCACGAGTTGTCGTTCATATTTAGAACCTCATAATCAGCGTTGTTTTATTGCCAAACAGTGCAATGCCACTCCCACAACTTTTCACGAAAAAGGATGAATTTCGTATTGTGACATCCTCATGGCCGAAACAGTCCTCCGAGCATATATGAGGGCGACCTTGTTGAGTTGCACGGAGAAAAACATCCAAGAAAATAACTTTTATTAGCTTTTACCAGTTGGTGGCGCTACTACTACGATGAAAAATAAGTTGGTAGATGTCTTCAGGGCTGAAGTATCCTCAAATGTGTACAACTTCGAGAAGATAGGATCATCTGAGTCATGTTGCCGGAGCTTTTGTTGCCACAAAGTACAATCGGACTTTTCAGCACCGTAATAGCCACGCCTTTTGCCAAAACGTCACAAAACTCGGCAGAGAGTAAGATCATTGTCTTGAGTCTTTTCTGACTAATTTTCAGTCGGATTCGTCAAAAGGGCACGGTGCAGTACGTGAAAATTAAAATAAAAACAAATTTTTGATTCCACTTGGCGGCGCTGTGTGTATAACAAAATAATAACATTAAGATGTCTTCAGGTCGGGACATTTTATTTACAGGTGAAGGTTTGGATTTTTAGGAGCATGTGCAGGGGAGTTATTAAGCATTCATTTATTTGTATTAGGTTCATTTTGTCTTCTTATTATTGATATTTGACAGATTCATTAAAAGCAGACAATTATGTTTTCGGTAAATTTTTTACCTGACATGTTTCGGCGAGTCTTTCGCCTTCTTCAGAGTGTCGCATGATGGTGTCTTGAGACCCGTCTTTATCAGCTGATGTTCCATGAGGGTGTGACTTACCTGTCAAAAAAATGAAAAATCAGAGCAGTAAAAGAACAAGCACAACATGAACATTACAAATCAGCAATCACTGACCACTGCAAAAGGGAAAACCACATCATGGACCGGGAGAAGGGCAGGGTCATCCGCACAGAAGAGAACAAACAACAGCGCTGGATCAGAGAGGCCATTGAGATCTGCAAGCAAGGCATAAAAACCATGAACAGAGACAAGGGAGCCTTCATCCTCTCTACCACCTGGACCAGCATCTTGGCGGAGTTAACGGACAGCGGGGGGCGTGACTTGCCTTCATTCTTGTGACAGGTAAGTCACGCCCTCATGGAACATCAGCTGATAAAGACGGGCCACAAGACACCATCATGTGACACTCTGAAGAAGGCGAAAGACTTTCGTATTGTGACATCCTCAAGGCCTAAACACTCATCCGAGCAAATATAAGGTAGATTTTGTTAACCTGCCCGGAGAAAAACATCAACGAAAATAATTTGTATTTGTTTTAACCAGTTGGTGGCGCTACCACTGCGATCAAAAATAAGTTGGCAGCCGTCTTCAGGGCCTGAATATCCTCAAATGTGAAAAATTTCGAGAAGATGGATCATCTGAATCATTTTGCAGGAACTTTTGTTGCCACGGAGAATAATCAGACTCTGCGGCACCGTAATAGCCACGCCCTTCGAAGGAAAGTCACAAAAATAGGGATAGAGTAAGATCAATGTCTTGAGTCTTTTCTAGCCAATTTTCAATCGGATTCGTTAAAAGGGCACCGTGCAGTACGTCAAAATGTAAAAAATGATATTTATTGGCGCAAGGTGTATAACTGAATATAAACATATAGATGTCTTCAGGTACCGACTCTTTATGTACATGTGAAGTTTTGGATTTTTAGCAGCATGTGCAAGAGAGTTATTAAGCATTTTGTCCATTGCGGCGAAGGAAATCTTAAGTGAAAACTTCGAAGCCCCGCCCCCGTCATATTGTATTTCGGAAACAAAAAGTTTTAGCCCCAGTGTTTGTCCCAGGTCTTAAGATGCTACAGACAGAATTTTAAGGCAATCAGATGAAGCCTTTAGGATCAGGGTGCAAAAGAATGACCCCTGTAAACATGCAAAAAAGGGCAAAAGTCGGACTTTCAAAAATTCATAACTCACTTCCTGTTCATATTAGACGTTTAAAATATCAAATTTCTCGCCATGCCCGATGAGACTGCCAAGTTTGGTGAGTTTTTGTGCATGTTTCGGGGGTCAAAAATGCAATCGAACAATCGGAAAAATAATAATAATAATAATTTCTACAAAAACAACAGGGACTTCGCAGCGGTCGCTGCTCAGGCCCTAATAATAATAATAATAATAATAATAAAAGTAATAATATTTTCTACAAAAACAATAGGGACCTCGCAGCCGTCGCAGCTCGGGCCCTAATAACAATTTCTAGAAAAACAATAGGGACCTCGCAGCGGTCACTGCTCGGGCCCTAATAATAATAATAATAATAATTTCTACAAAAACAATAGGGACCTCGCCGCGGTCGCTGCTCGGGCCCCAATTATAATTTCTACACAAAGTCCATGGTGGTGACCCGCCCCCTTTTAAGTAAATTCAAAATGGCCGACTTCCTGTAAAACCTAGCTCATTGCTCCAAGAGACTTTTTTGTAGGTCTTGGTCTTATACATACAGTGAACCCTCGCTACTTGGCGGTTCACCTTTCGCGGGTTCAGTGCTTCGCGGGTCTAAAAAATATTCGGGGGCATTGTAGTTTCGTCGAGCGGCACGACGGGGCGCTGGAGCGGTTAGACGGCCGGTGTGCGCCGAAGAAGAGCGTGGGCGAAGAGGAGAGTGGACGAAGAAGAGCACGTTCCCCCGGACACGATCGGTGGCGACGTTTCGCGCGGTTCGGACAGTACCAGAGCTCCGGCCGGCGTGCGTGGCAGTTAAGCCGTAGAGGAGAACCTTCCCCGGGCACGGGCGGTGCCAAGCGGCCCCTAAGTTTAACCGAATGGAAGCTCCGGAGGAGGAGGGCATGCTCGCGTCACAGTAAGCCGAAGAGGAACACCTTCCCCGGGCACGGGCGATTCCAAGCGGCCCCTAAGTTTAACCGAATGGAAGCTCCGGAGGAGGAGGGCATGCTCGCGTCACAGTAAGCCGAAGAGGAGCACCTTCCCCGGGCACGGGCGGTGCCAAGCGGCCCCTAAGTTTAACCGAATGGAAGCTCCGGGGGAGGAGGGCGGGTGTGTGTCACAGTTAAGCCGAATTGGAGCACCTCTTCCGCCCGGGCACGAGCGGAGCGCGAAGCTGTCAGTTATGAATGTATAAAAGAATAAATAAATAAATGAATAAAGAATGCCACCTTTCATTTCACAGGGCACACCGGACGGCGTACCAGCAGATAAAAGTCGGAGTAATTAAATAAATACAAAAAGAATGGCTGGGGAATAAAAAAATAATACGTTTTAATAATAATTTGGTTTTTTTGTTATAACATGAATTTCACTCTCTCTCTCCCCGTATATATATATATATATATATATATATATATATATATATATATATATATATATTTATATATTTATTATATATATTGTATATTTTTTTAAGCATTTTTGAAGGTGCGCCGCTACTTCGCGGATTTTCAGTTTTCGCGGGTGGTCTCTGTCCCCATTAACCGCGATTACCGAGGGTTCACTGTACTCCATAAAATTTACAAAAAGCGAGGTGAAACACTCAACCAGGGCTGCTTTTTTTAACATTTCTCGAGGGCCATGGCGAGCCATTTCAAAAAAGCTGCACAACTAACGTATAAAATATTGATAAATTTGCTCGGCCTGATGTGTGTGTAAAGTTTCACGAGTTGTCGTTCATATTTAGAACCTCATAATCAGCGTTGTTTTATTGCCGAACAGTGCAATGCCACTCCCACAACTTTACACGAAAAAGGACGAATTTCGTATTGTGACATCCTCATGGCCGAAACAGTCATCCGAGCATATATGAGGGCGACCTTGTTGAGTTGCACGGAGAAAAACATCCAAGAAAATAACTTGTATTAGCTTTTACCAGTTGGTGGCGCTACTACTACGATGAAAAATAAGTTGGTAGATGTCTTCAGGGCTGAAGTATCCTCAAATGTGTACAACTTCGAGAAGATAGGATCATCTGAGTCATGTTGCCGGAGCTTTTGTTGCCACAGAGTACAATCTGACTTTTCAGCACCGTAATAGCCACGCCTTTTGCCAAAACGTCACAAAATTCGGCAGAGAGTAAGTGAGTCTTTTCTGACTAATTTTCAGTCGGATTCGTCAAAAGGGCACCGTGCAGTACGTGAAAATTAAAATAAAAACAAATTTTTGATTCCACTTGGCGGCGCTGTGTGTATAACAAAATAATAACATTAAGATGTCTTCAGGTCGGGACGTTTTATTTACAGGTGAAGGTTTGGATTTTTAGGAGCATGTCCAGGGGAGTTATTAAGCATTCATTTATTTGTATTAGGTTCATTTTGTCTTCTTATTATTGATATTTGACTGATTCATTAAAAGCAGACAATTATGTTTTAGGTTAATTTTTTACCTGACATGTTTCGGCGAGTCTTTCGCCTTCTTCAGAGTGTCGCATGATGGTGTCTTGAGACCCGTCTTTATCAGCTGATGTTCCATGAGGGTGTGACTTACCTGTCAAAAAAATGAAAAATCAGAGCAGTAAAAGAACAAGCACAACATGAACATTACAAATCAGCAATCACTGACCACTGCAAAAGGGAAAACCACATCATGGACTGGGAGAAGGGCAGGGTCATCCGCACCGAAGAGAACAAACAACAGCGCTGGATCAGAGAGGCCATTGAGATCTGCAAGCGAGGCATAAAAACCATGAACAGAGACAAGGGAGCCTTCATCCTCTCTACCACCTAGAGCAGCATCTTGGCGGAGTGAATGGACAGCGGGGGGTGTGACTTGCCTTCATTCTTGTGACAGGTAAGGCACGCCTTCATGGAACATCAGCTGATAAAGACTGGTCACAAGACACCATCACAGGGTTCGAAGTTAACTTTAAAAACTGCTTCCCCATAGGGCAAGTGCCACTAAAATTTGCCTTGCCCGAGTGGCCAAATTACTTGCCCAACTAGGGCAAGTGACAATTTTTTTTCTCTTGCCCTGAGTGACTTTTTGTATGACAAAGTGTCTAATTACAAATTGCATGAATTTTTTGTTCGGACAGTTCCCGCCTAGAAAGAATTAAAAATACGTTACAATCATAAGTGTTGCTTATATAAAAATGTATCATGTATTAACACATTAATTAGGTGTCTGCTGACCCAGGATTATGTTATTGTTATGTTATGTTATATATCAAAGAGAATGTGGAATGACACTGAACGATGGAAGGTGGAAGGATGTGGAAAGATCGTGAATGACATTGAATGATTTGGAATGACACTGAAAGATTTTGAATAATACTGAATGACACTGAATGAAGTAAAACTCTCTGGGAACGGGCCAATTCAAGATAGCTGCCGCACTGTGGGGGAGGCTTTGGTACCAAATTTGGAAAGAGACCCAAACGGTTGGGTCCATTTTATATCAGTGTGGGGGTGAAACGTTGGTCTTGGCGGAGCTGTCTGAATATTGGAGAAGTGAGAAGACAAAGTAAAACAGAACAATTAAAATCACTCTTCAAATACATATTGTTTGGTAAGCAGAGCATGATTTACAGCTCACCATTTTATTGCATGCACCAAGCATGTTATACATTTTTCTGTCCACGGGATGGCGTAGTCAAGAAAAATGAAGCATCTCGAAGCCCATTCGTGTGTGAAGTATTTCCCTGCAGGGCTTGGCTGCTTTATGGGGCTTCATTTTGCCATCACTAGTTTTAGATAGTTTTAATTTTTGAAAGAGCATTTTCATTTTACAGTGAACCCTCGCTACTTCGCGGTTCACCTTTCGCGGGTTCAGTGCTTCGCGGGTCTAAAAAATATTCGGGGACATTGTAGTTTCGCCGAGCGGCACGACGGGGCGCTGGAGCTGTTAGACGGCCGGCATGCGCCGAAGAAGAGCGTGGGCGAAGAGGAGAGTGGACGAAGAAGAGCACGTTCCCCCGGGCACGATTTGGGGCGACGTTTCGCGCGGTTCGGACCGTACCAGAGCTCCGGCCAGCGTGCGTGGCAGTTAAGCCGAAGAGGAACAACTTCCGCCCGGGCACTAGCGGGGCGACATTTCGCTCTGTTCGGGAGCGTACGAGAGCTCCGGAGGAGGCCGGCCGGCGTGCGTGGCAGTTAAGCCGAAGAGGAGCACCTTCCCCGGGCACGGGCGGTGTCAAGCGGCCCCTAAGTTTAACCGAATGGAAGCTCCGGAGGAGGAGGGCATGCTCGCGTCACAGTTAAGCCGAAGAGAAGCACCTTCCCCGGGCACGGGCGGTGCCAAACGGCCCTTAAGTTTAACCGAATGGAAGCTCCGGGGGAGGAGGGCGGGCGTGTGTCACAGTTAAGCCGAATAGGAGCACCTTCCCCGGGCACGGGCGGGGCGAAATGAAACCGAGTTCAATCGAACGGAGACACGCTTCGGGGGAGCAGGTCCGGCGTGCATGACAATTAAGCCGAAGAGGAGCACCTCTTCCGCCCGAGCACGAGCGGAGCGCGAGGCTGTCAGTTATGAATGAATAAATGAATAAAAAAAATAAATGAAGAATGCCACCTTTCATTTCACAGGGCACACCGGACGGCGTACCAGCAGGTAAAGGTCGAAGCAATTAAAAAAATACAAAAAGAAGTAATTGAATAAATACAAAAATAATGGCTGGGGAATAAAAAAATAATAAGTTTTAATAATAATTTTTTTTTTTTTGTTATAGCATGAATTTCACTCTCTCTCTCTCTACCCGTGTGTATATATATATATATATATATATATATATATATATTTATTAATTTTTTTTTTTTAAACATTTTTGAAGGTGCACCACTACTTCGCACTTTTTTTTTAAGCATTTTTGAAGGTGCGCCGCTACTTCGCGGATTTTCAGTTTTCGCGGGTGGTCTCGGTCCCCATTAACCGCGATAACCGAGGGTTCACTGTATTTTTTTCATTATCGAATTTTATTTTTTTCTATTCAAGTTTTGAGTTCATTTTCGTTTACTAAAATAACCTTGGGCTGCAACTACTATCACAGCAACGGCTCATTATATTTTGGCTGCTAAATATGCCAATTTGTCAGAGAGAAGACCGTGACAAAGAATGGCCCAATCGCAATAAACACTCTACACCATACGTTCCTCGTTGACGTGTACATGGGGTGTTGCAGAGCACAGGTTCCAAGCGTACCGATATTGCAAAATTGGGACAATGCGTGTGACGACACCAACTTCCGCCTCCTATGTCATCGAGCTTGGCGGCACGTTATATTATGTATTTATTTGTAACAATTTTGACGTTGAGAGTGATATTAAAACTTAAGTAATGTGGTAGTTAGGAAAAAACCCTGGCTTGGGACCCACCGGAACAAGCTATAGCTTCATTTGTACTATTTGAGGCGCTCTCACAATCTGCGGCGCATGCACACAAGGTCGCTAAGTATGCTAGCTGCACTCGGACAAAACACGTAGGTGACTTTAAAAGAGTGACCGAAATTGCACACATGCAACTGTTTATCATAATGTCATAATTCGATATGTACATTTGAAGAGAATTTTTTTCAGCATGGGCACAAGAATTCCACCGAACATCGCCAGTTCAATGGGATTTTGGTTAAGTCCGCAAATAATTGTGGACAATATACTTTGGCTGCGCGCTCGAATAATTTTACTCGTATATACTTCAATGAGGGTGTAGTGTGGGTATCGGGATCTTTAACACGCCCTAACACGAAGCTGACTCTCCAACCGCCACAGCCTTTTAATGACGAAATTATAAAATAAACAAAAACACTGTTCAACAACATAAAATAAAATAAAAAATCACATCATACTTACATTTATAAACTTTAATCCTCAAGAACATTATTCTCAGGTTGACCGAAAGACGAGGACACGGGAGCGCCTCGGGCATGTTCTTCTTCCTTGTGTAGGCGAATGACATTTTAAGGTGCTTGTCCGCCACCTGCTGTGCTGAACTATGTATTAAATAAGAAAAGCAAATTGTTGAATGTTTTTTCCCCAATGAAGACTGAATTGTAAAATACCCGGAAATGGCTTTTCTGTTTTATTGTGCATTTAAAAAAAATTCAGATTGTCCTTTTTTGTTGAGATAATTGTTGAATATTGAAATTGCACATGTAACTGGTAATTTAGTTTTAGACATTATTTGAACCAGTGGAGGGCCATGCATTTCACACCTGGGCCTTCAATGAAGTCCTACTTCGTCCTACTTGAATAAATCCCCCTCATTATACCATAATTTATGACACCACGGGTGGACAAACAATATACAGAAAAGCACTTAGACAGCACTGACCGAGTGTTGGACGATATAGCTTCTCTTGAAAGGTCCGTGTTGAAAATGGCCTCGCAAGTGAATCTTCAATTTCTAAAGATAAAGATGTCTTTTAATTGTCCCATAACGGGGACATTTGCAGTGTTACAGCAGCAAAGATATACATCACACAGTGGCACCGACGTAATGTAGCCGTTAATGTATAACATTGGCAGCAGGCATTCATAAAAAGCATGCAAATATACACAGTATATACGTATATACACAGATCCCCATGTATATACACACTTACAGCCCACAACATATACAAGTGTAAGGAAACACTCCTAATGCCTGTCTATGGTTCAGAGGGGAAATAAATAAAAACGCTGCAATGATAAAAAAAAAATACTGAATGATTGAAAATACTGCAATGATAAAAATACTGCAAGAATAAAAGTACTGTACCCAGCCAACATGTCCAACTGGGCCCCAAATGGGGTAAATGCGGGATTCCTGGGTACCAAGTGGGAATGGGCTAGAAGTGGGCAATGGTACAGGGTTCCATGTGGGCGCCATCTGGGATTGGTGGGCATGGGCTTAAACTGGGCAAATGTTGTGGGTGCAATACGGGTTGTGTATGGGCTAAGTGGGCATGGGTTAGAACTGGTAAAGATAAAGATAAAGATGTCCTTTATTAGTCCCACAATGGGGAAATTTGAGGTGTTACAGCAGCAAAGATATAGCTCACACAGAGTCGGCGGCGTAATGTAGCCGTTAATGTATAACATTAGCAGCAGACATTCATAAAAAGCATGCAAATATACACAGTATAAACGTATCTAAGTGTAAGGAAACACTCCTAATGTCTGTCCATTATACAGAGGGGAAAATGCTGTAATGATAAAAACTACTGAATCTACTACTGAAACCATTTATAGGTCCTATTTGGGTTATGTGTGGGCTAAGTGGGCATGGGTTAGAACTGGTCAACCATGTGAGGGTCTCATATGGGCTGTATATGGGCCAAGTGGGCATGGGTTAGAGCTGGTCAACCATGTCTGGGTCCTATTTGGGTTATGTGTGGGCTAAGTGGGCATGGGTTAGAAGTGGTCACCATTTATCGGTCCTGTTTGGGTTATGTGTGGGATAAGTGGGCATAGGTTAGAGCTGGTCAACCATGTCTGGGTCCTGTATGGGTTATGGATGAGCTAAGCGGGCATGGGTTTGAAAATTTGTTCTGGAGCCTTTTTGATATTTAATGCATGCTATGCTAATAGTAACCACCCGAAGACTATTCTCAGTAGAACTATTCAATGGATGCCAAAACGATAGAGACATGGCCATGGAGCCTATGCTGCGAGATTGTGAAAGGACTAAAATAAGTGTAGGATTTTTGAGGACCAGAAGTCAGCTTTTATTAGGTTTGACATTGATTTAACTTATGGAACAATGCAAATTATGGTCGGGTTGTTGTTGGACTTTTTCCGCTTTTGACTAAGGGACGGGTGTTTTTATTTTCTGGGACTCTTTAGAACAAGCGGCACGGTGGCGGACTGGTTAGCAAGTCCGCATCACAGTACAGAAGTGCAAGGTTCTCCCTGTGCCTGCTAGGGTTTTCGCCGGTTTCCTCCCACTTTCCAAAAACATTCATGATAGGTTGATTGGTCACTGGTCCAAGGTCTGAGTGTGAGAGCGGATGGTTGCTTGTCTCTGTGTGCCCTGCGATTGACTGGCAACCAGTTCAGGGTGTACCCTGTCGACTGCCCGAAGACAGCTGGGATAGGCTCCAGCACTCCCGGGGACCCTTGTGAGGACAAGAAGCAGTACAGAGGATTGATTGATTTATTAAAATTAAAATTAAATTCATGTATTTATCTATGCTAAATTTAACAAGGCTGGACGTTATATTTTGTGAATTTACATGTACCCCCAACTGTGACTTAATAACCCTTAAGGGACAAGATAACATTTTATAATATTCCAGACAGCTAAGATTGTCATCTATGAACTATTTGACAAGGCAGGTCCAGCATCGTCAGCCACATCCAACAGTCAACACAGTTACTTTTTTTTTAATAAACAAAATCAACATTATTAATTAATGTTATTTTATTAATTCTGTATGCTGTGAAAGATCTTTATTCAAAGTATATTTGAAGTTATTTCTACCTTATTGCTTGATTTTTGTAGATTCAAGTTGGAGTTGTCAAAATTACAGATTCTTTTGAAGGCAGCATATTCAAACTGTGAGAAAAGGAGCGAATGCAAGCTACGCGGTCTTTGAGGTGCGGCAGAAGAGCTGAAAGCACGGTGAGTCCCGAACGATAATTGAATTAATTAATTAATCTTGGGTAAATGTCTGGCTCTCATTTTTTAGACTTACTTTACAATGTGTTTTGTAATTTTTCAAGGTTGCCTGTGTTGGAAAACTGCTTGGTGCGTTAGCTAAAACACAGTATGCTAAAATGATAAGTGACGAGAACACAGAGGGTATATCAACAACGTACGTACTCGAATTATTTTGGGGAAAACTTAAGTACATTATAATCACCCTTTTAATAATACTGATAAGCGTTGTGTGTTTTATTTATTTTTATGAGGACCTTTACAACGAGCTACATATTGTTAGCATTGGGCCTACGACGCTAAACACAGTGTCCCTCGATCTCTCTCCAAAATTCTCCAAAAGACTTAAGCTTTCACTCAAATTAATACAATCTACTCCACTAGCTCATTTAAGGCTTTTTTGTGATGTGTTTGATTTGGGTAAGTAAAGCAAAACATATTAACTGTTGAATGTTGCCTGTTATTTAAATAATAGAAATTCAAGATGAAAGTTGAACAGATATTGAAATGCTAGATTGGCTCATTCAGAATCATGCCACAATGTGCTTTGTATGTTTTGTGTGTGGGTTTATCAAGCTCTAATTCAATGCAGTGTCCAAAACGAGCGCGCATAATTGTTGGATGAATGTTGGTTAATAGAGTCAGATAATAGTTAAAATTCCAACAGTTGAACAGATGTTGAAATGCTAGATTGGCTCATTCAGAATCATGCCACAATGTGCTTTGTATGTTTTGTGTGTAGGCTTATCAAGCTCTAATTCAATGCAGTGTTGAGCTGCATTTGAGAGGAACTACGTAAGTAACTAATGTGGAAAAATTGTGACTTCTTTGTGTACTTTTATTTTGAATATTCAAATTTTGTGGGTAAAGGTTAGAGAAAATAAGTTTAAAATGAGAGCTGTACAGGTATTTAAGTTTTTGGTTTGTAAAATACCCGAATGTGGGTTTCAGCAGGTGAGGCAATGATTGGACAGAGCAAAAGCTATGCTCCAAAATAGAAGTGATTACACCTTCACTAGACTAACCTGCAGCTAATTACATAATTATAAAATTAACACTTTAACCTGGCTTCCCCATCACAGATGTATTCTTTTAAATGCAAAGCTTTTTGTTCTAGCTTTTGTTGTTAAATGACATTCATGCCCAAGTGTCTATGCATCCATTGCAGGGATGTTTTCTCAAGTGACGAGTCTGAAGCCTGTGATGACGAAGTACCATCTACACCTCCCCATGGATTGTCACAGAGAAAAAGCTTCCTAACCAAGAGAGGCGCTGCAGAAGGTCCTTGAGTACGTCCAACGTGTTGAGTCTGTGAGTCTACTGCAGGATCTAATGCAGGTATGAAAATGATGAAATTTTAATGTATTATCTTCAAAATTATAAATAATTATTTAATTTCTTGAAATATAAAATTAGGTACCCTAAACCCAAGTAGGAACCCCAGTCCCAGTACATTCCTGATTCTGGAGCTACAGAGATCAAACCATCCTACTGTATCACTAAATAGCCCCACCTCTAAAACCCTGATTCGGAAGGCCGAGTTGAAAGACTTCAGAGTTCAAGATGGTCAACTGCAACTATGATAAGCCGAATGTGTTCACCCCAAGTCGGAAACTGAGAAAAAGACTCAATTTTCACATGATTTCAGTCCCTTCTATATTTAAAAGAATGTATTGGGGCTCTAAAAATGTGAAATATTTTTACAAGTATTTCTTTTACTACTCATAGGCAGTTTCATAATAATAGTACAATTTGGCATCGTGTATTGTTTTTTGGTTCCATTCAAAATGCACAAGACGTATAGACATATTTTGTTTGTGGATCGCTGCAGCATCACACGAGTGCACAGAGACAAACGTGGCAGCAACTTAAAACAATTAAAATATCGAATCGAAATCGAGAACTGAAAATCAAAAATCGAATCGGGGCTTGAGTGAATCGTTACCTCCCTAATCATAATCATTTTGGTAGAATGTTGGGCTCTTGCCCTTTGAGTGTATATGGCGTTACCGAAGCTGTTCACTTAATCGACAATTCCTTTCCTGTGACGTTTATCATACCCAGTTTAACTGCCAAAATATTTTTAAGTGTGTGATGATTATCTGGATCGAGTGACACCCATGTTATAATGGTTGCAGGTATTGGTGGATTGGACGATAGTGTCAGAACAATGATGGCGTTCATCATGACAAATCCTCTGTCTCTGAAGTACAATCTCTTTGGACATCGTAGCAAGAACAAGCGCCGAGACCTGCCTTTTTCGGATGTTCTATACGGTAATATATTTTTTTTTTTTTTTTTTTTTTAAGGGATTGTGGTGTGAAGACATTTCAGCATGTCCCATAAGGTTTCACAATCATTAAATAGCTTTACTAAGTTGGCTTCTTGTCTTTTTTGTTTTAGGAGCACTGAAAAGGAATGGAGCCACAAAGGACATCAACGAGAAGGACACAGGCAACCCTGTCCAAGTGGTTCATGGGAGCTTGTGATCAAGGTGGGAATAGGGCAGTTCGAGCTCGGAGATCTCAAGGCAACTGTCAGGTTTAAAACGTCCTGACGCCATTTTTAGACTGAAGGTGGCATAAATCCAGACCAAACCAGTTAGAGTTTTGTTTTTGACCATTCGCGAATGGGAGAGGAAGTCAGGAGGTGAAGCAGGCGTCTTGCCAGTTCAATCTCGCGCACTCTCTCTCACTCTCTACCACCCGTTCGGTCTTTTATCAGCAACCTAAGCAGACAATGGAGGTCTGTCTGAAATTCTAGCAGGCAGGCAGGAAGCAATCAACCACAGTAGTCAGTCAGGAATTCGAAACTAAAGTGTGTGCGTGTGTTCCAGTTGTGCGCGTGTGTGCTAAAGCAATAATGTGAGTGTCTGTGTGTGTGTGCGCAATTATAACTGATACAAATAGTGTATAAAAACATGATTAGAAATACACAAACTATTTACATATCCTCATCCCATCTCACATTCCCCCGTTTGTGGGTTTAAATCATGTCCTTACGGCTTTAAGACAGATCATCATAATGAAATCATACAACAGTGTGGTCATCCGTGGAGGGGCGAAAACCCTCAGTAGGGACAAAATTCCCCTCCTCCCTTCCGGCGTGGAACGAGATTCTCATGGTATGTTGGTCACTTGGGAATAAAACATAAAAAAACTTCAATATACCTAGTGAAAAATAACAAAACTGTCTCCACGCAGAGCTTGTCTCCACGCAGAGCTTGTCTCTGCGGCGACTTGATGGAGGCCCTTGCCTCGTTGTAGGAGGGGACAGCCGTCTTTACCTCCCGGATCTTCGTGTGTGGTGTATGTGTGTGCATGTGTGGGGGCAGGGGCAAAAGGGTCCATGTGTTATTTAGGTTTCAGTGTCCAGTTCGAGTTTGTCATTGTCCAGTTCGAATTCGTCATTCTCAACATCAATCAGGTTGTAATGGTACATTTGGGCAACAAACATGCAGTTAATAATCATCTTTGTCATAAGAATAATGCAACATGAACAGACTACACATAACAAAAATGAAAACCATAATTATCCCGATATATTGTCTTTCAAATTCTTCGTAGTGGTCATAACATCAATAATTGTTTCATTTTATTAAAAATGTAAATGCAGTAATGTTCTCCAATCAAGGCTAAAATTCTTTATGTACGTCATTAATTTCCAAACAATATCTAATCTTTTTGTTCTGTGGCTTCAACATTCGTATCTGTGGCTGGTTGTGCGGTTCCGATGTGCGTGTGGTCCGATATTGTGACTCAGGTGGGCTCCTGTTCGAGGGATTCGCGTTGCTCGGCCTTTAGCTGGAAACCGGAGAAGCTTGTACTGCAACTGGTGGATCCAGCTGCCACGCCCCGCGACCTTTGCTGCCGTCGGGGTCACTGCAATCATCTGGCGAGGGCCATCTCAGCATTCACTTGTCCCAACGAAGTCGTTTCAGCACCTTGAAGAAGAGTTGGTCTCCCACACGGACGTGATTTCTCTGTGGATCAGAACACACTGGCCAGTAATTGCGTCTTTTTTTTTTTTTTTTTTTTTTTTTGGGCAAAACATGTTTCCCATGTGGACTGGGACTGATGTGCCAGTCGCTGGTGGTTCTGATGAACCTGAGAGTCGATAGGGGATAGTGTCCTAACTTCGGCTGGCACTATCCTCATTGCTGTGATTGAAACACAGTCTGGTCATTGTCTCCTTTTTTTCCCTCATATTCTTGATAAGTCTGCCCTTAACAGTCCCATTAGTGCGTTCCACAAGTCCTGCAGACTGTATGCACAATGACGCTTTGAGTCAATTTTGCAACAACTGTCCCACTTGTTACAACATCATTCACAAAATGCATAATTTTCACTTCAAATCACTTCTTGAAATTCCAAATGTCAGGATAATTTGTGTTAGGTTGAAGATGTATTTTATCCCATATTTTACTCTATTAGTATTGCAAAAGAATTGTTCCACAGCGTGACCCATGTTTGACCATATGGATGAGAAGACTTCACAGAGAAGCGGATGCCTGAAGACTGGATCAACGTCTGCAACATCAAAGGAGGTGTGCTGAGACACACCTCTGAAACAAAAGGACTGAGACTTTAGTACCAGAGCACTAAAAGGGCATATCTGCCTTTTCAATCAGTGGATGACTGCCATTGATGTCTGTCTTTCCTCTTGTGTCTGAGATGTTTACATGTTCCTGCTGGTGCTCCCCCCTTCATCTCTTAGTGCAAATACATTGTATTGTTAGGGACTTCCCTAATAAAATAGAGGGCTCGGCGGAGTGTGCTCCAGAACGAATTTGGAGATGTAACTGAGCACACCTCTGTTCGTTCTCCTCGCGAGTAAAAGATCAACTCTTGTCTTCCTTCCATTCATTTAGCCTATGTTCAGTGAATGCTTAGGTGATTGAACCTGACAATTTGATTACACAACACTTTTTCCAACTGTTTTAGCATCAACATATGTTGTCGGAAACAACTTAATCCATTTTGAAAACATATGAATTACAACCAAACAATATTGCATCTCAAACAAATAACACTGTCTAAAAAAAAGTTTTTTGTTGAAAAGTCTGTATGTGGGAACAATTTCATATCATACTACCCCTCTCTTGACTCATGGTTATGCTCGTGTGTCACTCTTATTACTTTTCCAATCAATGAATTAGGCAGCCAGGATTTGCCATCTGCCAATTTGCTGATCCTGTCCTCAGCAATGTTTGCACCTTTGTTCTCCCAATTTGTGCGTTCAATTACTGGTACCTTTTTCCCTGGCGTGGGATCAAATTGTCAAGTTGATTTTCTGCGTGTGTGTGCGTGTGGGGGTGTGTTCATTTTCCCTTTTAGCTGCGCTGTGTCGATATAAAGGCGAGGCAGTTTCCAATTGTAATTGTGTCATTTTCTGTTAAGTGAATTTTGCGTTCACAAATAACTATTTTAGACGTGCTTTATGCACAACTTTTCTTTTCCTGTTGTGGTTTTTAAAGCCCAATGTCGACAGAACGCATGAACATTTATCTTGACTGTCAGTCCACATTGTAACCATACAACTCATACAAGATGGGAAACCCCAAATTTTAATTAGCTCACACCCGCCTACGCTCTTCCTGCTTATCCTAACAATCTCTTATCCGTTGGTATCACAATGTTAGTACTCCCATCGCATAAAAGTCAGTTTGATTTCAGGCTGCGACCTTGGTTCTCAAACACTTTTACTTCTTATCAGTCTGGAATGCGCACCTGGTCTGTGTTACAAGTCTGAGTTCCTCCAGTCGGGAGGAAGGTCAAGTCGCGGTTTGGTGATAATTTGGACGGCTCCACAGTCGTGTGGCGCCTCCTAGATGATGCGGGGAAAAAATGACGCTGGGCTGAAATGCACCGCAACTTATCAGTATAATGTGTCCCTGTGACAATTAGGCCGGCGTGCAATGTGAATGTGGTGGGAAAAGAATGTAATTTTTTGATTCCTTAAAGCAGCAGTGAAAGCTCTTAATCACACTCTAAGTGGTTCTCTGCCACGAAATCCAAATTGTTGTGACTAAATATGCAAATGAATTCATTTTGCCCTGGTTCCTGCAGTAACCCAGGCTAATGAAGTCATTTTTTGCAGTCACTGTTTTGCTCAAATGGCTTATAATAATTTGGTAGTGCGTTAAGATGCTTTGTCGATACAATCTTGTAGTGTATCTTCACAAGTTCCAACATACACAACCCATTCCATGGCCATGACGATACTGTTTTAAAGATTACCAAGGCTTGTTGGACCTTTCTCTGCCACATAAATTACAGCCCTGAGAGGCACTGGGCCTCAACTTTATCTATGAAGGGTCAGGGATTTAATGGGGGTCACCGAGGCGTCCCAAGGAAAGTTTTTACAGAAAAGTGGTCTGGCAATATCTTTTCTCTTTCTTATCACTGACAATGCGCCCCTTTAAAGTTTTGACGTTTGTTTGAATTCGCCCGTGCTTATTAATTCTATTGAAGTCCAATTTTGTCAGTGTATCACGGCCTAATGAGTAAAACGCATGTTGATGTAGAACTCCTTCTACACACACTTTTATGTTTGACTTTTTACGTCACGTGATCCTCCATTGCTACCACAACTCGTCCTGAAAAGTTAATGTTTTGTAACAAGACTTACTGCTTCCTCCTTTCTTTCTTTTCTTTTTCCTTCCTTCTGCCCAACACGTTCATGCTTTCTGTGCATAATTTAGAATTTTCTTTTCCATTTTACAAGTTGGCCAATTTAAATTAGGTTGTTTTATTTGAAAAGCCTGTAATTCTCTTTTTTTTCCCCTTTTCACCTAATCACAAATTTCTTATCACAAAAATGAACATGTTAATTCTATTTTATTTCCTATTTTTCCAATCTTGTGACTCATTTCACTTCAACCAGTTCTACCTTAAAGTGGACAAGTACACATCAATGTTTTTTGTAGTTTCTATTTTCTTCTCTGCTTTAATGAAAATTATAGCCCTTCTAGCCAAATTTTTCCTGTGTCATTTCTATCTCTGCATTTCATTCCATTTCTGGCCTACCTTAATACTAAAACAAAAATGCTCTTTCAAAAATTAAAACTATCTAAAACTAGTGATGGCAAAATGAAGCCCCATAAAGCAGCCAAGCCCTGCAGGGAAATACTTCACACACGAATGGGCTTCGAGATGCTTCATTTTTCTTGACTACGCCATCCCATGGACAGAAAAATGTATAACATGCTTGGTGCATGCAATAAAATGGTGAGCTGTAAATCATGCTCTGCCCACCAAACAATATGTATTTGAAGAGTGATTTTAATTGTTCTGTTTTACTTTGTCTTCTAACTTCTCCAATATTCAGACAGCTCCGCCGAGACCAACGTTTCACCCCCACACTGATATAAAATGGACCCAACCGTTTGGGTCTCTTTCCAAATTTGGTACCAAAGCCTCCCCCACAGTGCGGCAGCTATCTTGAATTGGCCCGTTCCCAGAAAGTTTTACTTCATTCAGTGTCATTCAGTATTATTCAAAATCTTTCAGTGTCATTCCAAATCATTCAATGTCATTCACAATCTTTCCACATCCTTCCACCTTCCATCGTTCAGTGTCATTCCACATTCTCTTTCATATATAACATAACATAACAATAACATAATCCTGGGTCAGCAGACACCTAATTAATGTGTTAATACATGATACATTTTTCTATAAGCAACCCTTATGATTGTAACGTATTTTTAATTCTTTCTAGGCGGGAACTGTCCGAACAAAAAATTCATGCAATTTGTAATTAGACACTTTGTCATACAAAAAGTCACTCAGGGCAAGAGAAAAAAAATTGTCACTTGCCCAAGTTGGGCAAGTAATTTGGCCACTCGGGCAAGGCAAATTTTAGTGGCACTTGCCCTATGGGCAAGCAGTTTTTAAAGTTAACTTCGAACCCTGTGATGGTGTCTTGTGACCTGTCTTTATCAGCTGATGTTCCATGAAGGCGTGCCTTACCTGTCACAAGAATGAAGGCAAGTCACGCCCCCCGCTGTCCATTCACTCCGCCAAGACGCTGCTCCAGGTGGTAGAGAGGATGAAGGCTCCCTTGTCTCTGTTCATGGTTTTTATGCCTCGCTTGCAGATCTCAATGGCCTCTCTGATCCAGCGCTGTAGTTTGTTCTCTTCTGTGCGGATGACCCTGCCCTTCTCCCGGTCCATGATGTGGTTTTCCCTTTTGCAGTGGTCAGTGATTGCTGATTTGTAATGTTCATGTTGTGCTTGTTCTTTTACTGCTCTGATTTTTTAATTTTTTTGACAGGTAAGTCACACCCTCATGGAACATCAGCTGATAAAGACTGGTCTCAAGACACCATCATGCGACACTCTGAAGAAGGCGAAAGACTCGCCGAAACATGTCAGGTAAAAAATTAACCTAAAACATAAATGTCTGCTTTTAATGAATCAGTCAAATATCAATAATAAGAAGACAAAATGAACCTAATACAAATAAATGAATGCTTAATAACTCCCCTGCACATGCTCCTAAAAATCCAAACCTTCACCTGTAAATAAAACGTCCCGACCTGAAGACATCTTAATGTTATTATTTTGTTTTACACACAGCGCCGCCAAGTGGAATCAAAAATTTGTTTTTATTTTAATTTTCACGTACTGCACGGTGCCCTTCTGACGAATCCGACTGAAAATTAGTCAGAAAAGACTCAAGACAATGATCTTACTCTCTGCCGAATTTTGTGACGTTTTGGCAAAAGGCGTGGCTATTACGGTGCTGAAAAGTCCGATTGTACTTTGTGACAACAAAAGCTCCGGCAACATGACTCAGATGATCCTATCTTCTCGAAGTTGTACACATTTGAGGATACTTCAGCCCTGAAGACTTCTACCAACTTATTTTTCATCGTAGTAGTAGCGCCACCAACTGGTAAAAGCTAATACAAGTTATTTTCTTGGATGTTTTTCTCCGTGCAACTCAACAAGGTCGCCCTCATATATGCTCGGATTACTGTTTCGGCCATGAGGATGTCACAATACGAAATTCGTCCTTTTTCGTGAAAGGTTGTGGGAGTGGCATTGCACTGTTCGGCAATAAAACAACGCTGATTATGAGGTTGTAAATATGAACGACAACTCGTGAAACTTTACACACACATCAGGCCGAGCAAATTTATAAATATATATATATATATATATATATATATATATATATATATATATATATATATATATACGGGGAGAGAGAGAGTGAAATTCATGTTACAACAAAAAAAACCAAATTATTATTAAAACATATTATTTTTTAATTCCCCAGCCATTCTTTTTGTATTTATTTAATTACTCCGACTTTTACCTAATGGTACGCCGTCCGGTGTGCCCTGTGAAATGAAAGGTGGCATTCTTTATTTATTTATTCATTTATTCATTCATAACTGACAGCCTCGCGCTCCGCTCGTGCCCGGGCGGAAGAGGTGCTCCAATTCGGCTTAACTGTGACACACGCCCGCCCTCCTCCCCCGGAACTTCCATTCGGTTAAACTTAGGGGCCGCTTGGCACCGCCCATGCCCGGGGAAGGTGCTCCTCTTCGGCTTACTGTGACGCGAGCATGCCCTCCTCCTCCGGAGCTTCCATTCGGTTAAACTTAGGGGCCGCTTGAAACCGCCCGTGCCCGGGGAAGGTGCTCCTCTTCGGCTTACTGTGACGCGAGCATCCCCTCCTCCTCCGGAGCTTCCATTCGGTTAAACTTAGGGGCCGCTTGGAACCGCCCGTGCCCGTGGAAGGTGCTCCTCTTCGGCTTACTGTGACGCGAGCATGCCCTCCTCCTCCGGAGCTTCCATTCGGTTAAACTTAGGGGCCGCTTGGCACCGCCCGTGCCCGGGGAAGGTGTTCCTCTACGGCTTAACTGCCACGCACGCCGGCCGGAGCTCTGGTACGGTTCAAACCGCGCGAAACGTCGCCACCGATCGTGTCCGGGGGAACGTGCTCTTCTTCGTCCACTCTCCTCTTCGCCCACGCTCTTCTTCGGCGCACGCCGGCCGTCTAACTGCTCCAGCGCCCCGTCGTGCCGCTCGGCGAAACTACAATGCCCCGAATATTTTTTAGACCCGCGAAGCACTGAACCCGCGAAAGGTGAACCGCGAAGTAGCGAGGGTTCACTGTATGTATAAGACCAAGACCTACAAAAAAGTCTCTTGGAGCAATGAGCTAGGTTTTACAGGAAGTCGGCCATTTTTAATTTACTTAAAAGGGGGCGGGTCACCACAATGGACTTTGTGTAGAAATTATTATTGGGGCCCGAGCAGCGACGGCGGCGAGGTCCCTATTGTTTTTGAAGAAATTATTATTAGGGCCCGAGCAGCGACCGCTACGAGGTCCCCATTGTTTTTGTGGAAATTATTATTATTTTTATTATTATTATTAGGGCCCGAGCAGTGACCGCTGCGAGGTCCCTATTGTTTTTCTAGAAATTGTTATTAGGGCCCGAGCTGCGACGGCTGCGAGGTCCCTATTGTTTTTGTAGAAAATATTATTACTTTTATTATTAATAATATTATTATTATTATTATTAGGGCCTGAGCAGCGACCGCTGCGAAGTCCCTATTGTTTTTGTAGAAATTATTATTATTATTATTTTTCCGATTGTTCGATCGCATTTTTGACCCCCGAAACATGCACAAAAACTCACCAAACTTGGCAGTCTCATCGGGCATGGCGAAAAATTTGATATTTTAACGTCTAATATGAACAGGAAGTGAGTTATGAATTTTTGAAAGTCCGACTTTTGCCCTTTTTTGCATGTTTACAGGGGTCATTCTTTTGCACCCTGATCCTAAAGGCTTCATCTGATTGCCTTAAAATTCTGTCTGTAGCATCTGAAGACCTGGGACAAACACTGGGGCTAAAATTTTTTGTTTCCGAAATACTATATGACAGGGGCGGGGCTTCAAAGTTTTCACTTAAGATTTCCTTCGCCGCAATGGACAAAATGCTTAATAACTCTCCTGCACATGCTGCTAAAAATCCAAAACTTCACATGTACATAAAGAGTCTGTACCTGAAGACATCTATATGTTCATATTCAGTTATACACCTTGCGCCAATCAATATCATTTTTTACATTTTGACGTACTGCACGGTGCCCTTTTAACGAATCTGATTGAAAATTGTCTAGAAAAGACTCAAGACATTGATCTTACTCTATCCCTATTTTTGTGACTTTCCTTCGAAGGGCGTGGCTATTATGGTGCCGCAGAGTCTGATTATTCTCCGTGGCAACAAAAGTTCCTGCAAAATGATTCAGATGATCCATCTTCTCGAAATTTTTCACATTTGAGGATATTCAGGCCCTGAAGACGGCTGCCAACTTATTTTTGATCGCAGTGGTAGCGCCACCAACTGGTTAAAACAAATACAAATTATTTTCGTTGATGTTTTTCTCCGGGCAGGTTAACAAAATCTACCTTATATTTGCTCGGATGAGTGTTTAGGCCTTGAGCATGTCACAATACAAAAGTCTTTCGCCTTCTTCAGAGTGTCACATGATGGTGTCTTGTGACCCGTCTTTATCAGCTGATGTTCCATGAGGGCGTGACTTACCTGTCACAAGAATGAAGGCAAGTCACGCCCCCCGCTGTCCGTTCACTCCGCCAAGATGCTGGTCCAGGTGGTAGAGAGGATGAAGGCTCCCTTGTCTCTGTTCATGGTTTTTATGCCTCGCTTGCAGATCTCAATGGCCTCTCTGATCCAGCGCTGTTGTTTGTTCTCTTCTGTGCGGATGACCCTGCCCTTCTCCCGGTCCATGATGTGGTTTTCCCTTTTGCAGTGGTCAGTGATTGCTGATTTGTAATGTTCATGTTGTGCTTGTTCTTTTACTGCTCTGATTTTTTTCATTTTTTTGACAGGTAAGCCACACCCTCATGGAACATCAGCTCAAGACACCATCATGCGACACTCTGAAGAAGGCGAAAGACTCGCCGAAACATGTCAGGTAAAAAATTATCCTAAAACATAATTGTCTGCTTTTAATGAATCAGTCAAATATCAATAATAAGAAGACAAAATGAACCTAATACAAATAAATGAATGCTTAATAACTCCCCTGCACATGCTCCTAAAAATCCAAACCTTCACCTGTAAATAAAACGTCCCGACCTGAAGACATCTTAATGTTATTATTTTGTTATACACACAGTGCCGCCAAGTGGAATCAAAAAATTTTTTTTATTTTAATTTTCACGCACTGCACGGTGCCCTTTTGACGAATCCGACTGAAAATTAGTCAGAAAAGACTCTAGACAATGATCTTACTCTCTGCCGAATTTTGTGACGTTTTGGCAAAAGGCGTGGCTATTACGGTGCTGAAAAGTCCGATTGTACTCTGTGGCAACAAAAGCTCCAGCAACATGAGTCAGATGATCCTATCTTCTCGAAGTTGCACACATTTGAGGATACTTAAGCCCTGAAGACATCTACCAACTTATTTTTCATCGTAGTAGTAGCGCCACCAACTGCTAATAGCTAATACAAGTTATTTTCTTGGATGTTTTTCTCCGTGCAACTCAACAAGGTCGCCCTCATATATGCTCGGATGACTGTTTCGGGCCATGAGGACGTCATAATACGAAATTTGTCCTTTTTCATGAAAAGTTGTGGGAGTGGCATTGCACTGTTCGGCAATAAAACAACGCTGATTATGAGGTTCTAAATATGAACAACAACTCGTGAAACTTTACACACACATCAGGCCGAGCAAATTTATCAATATTTTATACGTTAGTTGTGCAGCTTTTTTGAAATGGCTCACCATGGCCCTCGAGAAATGTTCAAAAAAGCAGCCCTGGTTGAGTGTTTCACCTCGCTTTTTGTAAATTTTATGGAGTACAGTGAACCCTCGGTTATCGCGGTTAATGGGGACCGAGACCATCCGCGAAAACTGAAAATCCGCGAAGTAGCGGCGCACCTTCAAAAATGCTTTAAAAAAATATACAATATATATAATAAATATATAATATATATATATATATATATATATATATATATATATATATATATATATATATACGGGGGGAGAGAGAGAGAGAGAGAGTGAAATTCATGTTATAACAAAAAAAACAAATTATTATTAAAACTTATTATTTTTTTATTCCCCAACCATTCTTTTTGTATTTATTTAATTACTCCGACTTTTACCTGCTGGTACGCCGTCCGGTGTGCCCTGTGAAATGAAAGGTGGCATTCTTTATTTATTTATTACATTTATTCATTCATAACTGACAGCCTCGCGCTCCGCTCGTGCCCGGGCAGAAGAGGTGCTCCAATTCGGCTTAACTGTGACACACGCCCGCCCTCCTCCCCCGGAGCTTCCATTCGGTTAAACTTAGGGGCCGCTTGGCACCGCCCGTGCCCGGGGAAGGTGCTCCTCTTCGGCTTACTGTGACGCGAGCATGCCCTCCTCCTCCGGAGCTTCCATTCGGTTAAACTTAGGGGCCGCCTGGAACCGCCCGTGCCCGGGGAAGGTGCTCCTCTTCGACTTACTGTGACGCGAGCATGCCCTCCTCCTCCGCAGCTTCCATTCGGTTAAACTCAGGGGCCGCTTGGAACCGCCCGTGCCCGGGGAAGGTGCTCCTCTACGGCTTAACTGCCACGCACGCCGGCCGGAGCTCTGGTACGGTCCGAACCGCGCGAAACGTCGCCACCGATCGTGTCCGGGGGAACGTGCTCTTCTTCGTCCACTCTCCTCTTCGCCCACGCTCTTCTTCGGCGCCCGCCGGCCGTCTAACCGCTCCAGCGCCCCGTCGTGCCGCTCGGCGAAACTACAATGCCCCCGAATATTTTTTAGACCCGCGAAGCACTGAACCCGCGAAAGGTGAACCTCGAAGTAGCGAGGGTTCACTGTATGTATAAGACCAAGACCTACAAAAAAGTCTCTTGGAGCAATGAGCTAGGTTTTACAGGAAGTCGGCCATTTTGAATTTACTTAAAAGGGGGCGGGTCTCCACAATGGACTTTGTGTAGAAATTATTATTGGGGCCCGAGCAGCGACCGCGGCGAGGTCCCTATTGTTTTTGTAGAAATTATTATTACTTTTATTATTATTATTATTATTATTATTATTAGGGCCTGAGCAGCGACCGCTGCGAAGTCCCTATTGTTTTTGTAGAAATTATTATTATTATTATTTTTCCGATTGTTCGATCGCATTTTTGACCCCCGAAACATGCACAAAAACTCACCAAACTTGGCAGTCTCATCGGGCATGGCGAAAAATTTGATATTTTTTAACGTCTAATATGAACAGGAAGTGAGTTATGAATTTTTGAAAGTCCGACTTTTGCCCTTTTTTGCATGTTTACAGGGGTCATTCTTTTGCACCTTGATCCTAAAGGCTTCATCTGATTGCCTTAAAGTTCTGTCTGGAGCATCTGAAGACCTGGCACAAACACTGGGGCTAAAATTTTTTGTTTCCGAAATACTATATGACGGGGGCGGGGCATCAAAGTTTTCACTTAAGATTTCCTTCGCCGCAATGGACAAAATGCTTAATAACTCTCCTGCACATGCTGCTAAAAATCCAAAACTTCTTATTCCATTCTTATTTATTCATCTAATTTATATATTTGTCTGTATTACAGTTGTATTGCACTGGAGAGGGGAGCCCTCTAATCTCGTTGCACACTTGTGTACAATGACAATAAAGGGATTTCTATTTCTATTCTATTCATGTACATAAAGAGTCTGTACCTGAAGACATCTATATGTTTATATTCAGTTATACACCTTGCGCCAATCAATATCATTTTTTACATTTTGACGTACTGCACGGTGCCCTTTTAACGAATCTGATTGAAAATTGGCTAGAAAAGACTCAAGACATTGATCTTACTCTATCCCTATTTTTGTGACTTTCCTTCGAAGGGCGTGGCTATTACGGTGCCGCAGAGTCTGATTATTCTCCGTGGCAACAAAAGTTCCTGCAAAATGATTCAGATGATCCATCTTCTCGAAATTTTTCACATTTGAGGATATTCAGGCCCTGAAGACGGCTGCCAACTTATTTTTGATCGCAGTGGTAGCGCCACCAACTGGTTAAAACAAATACAAATTATTTTCGTTGATTTTTTTCTCCGGGCAGGTTAACAAAATCTACCTTACATTTGCTCGGATGAGTGTTTAGGCCTTGAGGATGTCACAATACGAAAGTCTTTTGCCTTCTTCAGAGTGTCACATGATGGTGTCTTGTGGCCCGTCTTTATCAGCTGATGTTCCATGAGGGCGTGACTTACCTGTCACAAGAACGAAGGCAAGTCACGCCCCCGCTGTCCGTTCACTCCGCCAAAATGCTGCTCCAGGTGGTAGAGAGGATGAAGGCTCCCTTGTCTCTGTTCATGGTTTTTATGCCTCGCTTGCAGATCTCAATGGCCTCTCTGATCCAGCGCTGTTGTTTGTTCTCTTCGGTGCGGATGACCCTGCCCTTCTCCCGGTCCATGATGTGGTTTTCCCTTTTGCAGTGGTCAGTGATTGCTGATTTGTAATGTTCATGTTGTGCTTGTTCTTTTACTGCTCTGATTTTTCATTTTTTTGACAGGTAAGTCACACCCTCATGGAACATCAGCTGATAAAGACGGGTCTCAAGACACCATCATGCGACACTCTGAAGAAGGCGAAAGACTCGCCGAAACATGTCAGGTAAAAAATTAACCTAAAACATAATTGTCTGCTTTTAATGAATCAGTCAAATATCAATAATAAGAAGACAAAATGAACCTAATACAAATAAATGAATGCTTAATAACTCCCCTGCACATGCTCCTAAAAATCCAAACCTTCACCTGTAAATAAAACGTCCCGACCTGAAGACATCTTAATGCTATTATTTTGTTATACACACAGTGCCGCCAAGTGGAATCAAAAATTTGTTTTTATTTTAATTTTCACGTACTGCACGGTGCCCTTTTGACGAATCCGACTGAAAATTAGTCAGAAAAGACTCAAGACAATGATCTTACTCTCTGCCGAATTTTGTGACGTTTTGGCAAAAGGCGTGGCTATTAAGGTGCTGAAAAGTCCGATTGTACTTTGTGGCAACAAAAGCTCCGGCAACATGACTTAGATGATCCTATCTTCTCGAAGTTGTACACATTTGAGGATACTTCAGCCCTGAAGACATCTACCAACTTATTTTACATCGTAGTAGTAGCGCCACCAACTGGTAAAAGCTAATACAAGTTATTTTCTTGGATGTTTTTCTCCGTGCAACTCAACAAGGTCGCCCTCATATATGCTCGGATGACTGTTTCGGCCATGAGGATGTCACAATACGAAATTCGTGATTTTTCGTGAAAAGTTGTGGGAGTGGCATTGCACTGTTCGGCAATAAAACAAAGCTGATTATGAGGTTCTAAATATGAACGACAACTCGTAAAACTTTACACACACATCAGGCCGAGCAAATTTATCAATATTTTATAAGTTAGTTGTGCAGCTTTTTTGAAATGGCTCGCCATGGCCCTCGAGAAATGTTAAAAAAAAGCAGCTCTGGTTGAGTGTTTCACCTCGCTTTTTGTAAATTTTATGGAGTACAGTGAACCCTCGGTTATCGCGGTTAATGGGGACCGAGACCACCCGCGAAAACTGAAAATCCGCGAAGTAGCGGCGCACCTTCAAAAATGCTTAAAAAAAATATACAATATATATAATAAATATATAAATATATATATATATATATATATATATATATATATATAAATATATATACGGGGAGAGAGAGAGTGAAATTCATGTTATAACAAAAAAACCAAATTATTATTAAAACGTATTATTTTTTTATTCCCCAGCCATTCTTTTTGTATTTATTTAATTACTCCGACTTTTACCTGCTGGTACGCCGTCCGGTGTGCCCTGTGAAATGAAAGGTGGCATTCTTTATTTATTTATTCATTTATTCATTCATAACTGACAGCCTCGCGCTCCGCTCGTGCCCGGGCAGAAGAGGTGCTCCAATTTGGCTTAACTGTGACACACGCCCGTCCTCCTCCCCCGGAGCTTCCATTCGGTTAAACTTAGGGGCCGCTTGGCACCGCCCGTGCCCGGGGAAGGTGCTCCTCTTCGGCTTACTGTGACGCGAGCATGCCCTCCTCCTCCGGAGCTTCCATTCGGTTAAACTTAGGGGCCGCTTGGAACCGCCCGTGCCCGGGGAAGGTGCTCCTCTTCGGCTTACTGTGACGCGAGCATGCCCTCCTCCTCCGGAGCTTCCATTCGGTTAAACTTAGGGGCCGCTTGGAACCGCCCGTGCCCGGGGAAGGTGCTCCTCTTCGGCTTACTGTGACGCGAGCATGCCCTCCTCCTCCGGAGCTTCCATTCGGTTAAACTTAGGGGCCGCTTGGCACCGCCCGTGCCCGGGGAAGGTGCTCCTCTACGGCTTAACTGCCACGCACGCTGGCCGGAGCTCTGGTACGGTCCGAACCGCGCGAAACGTCGCCACCGATCGTGTCCGGGGGAACGTGCTCTTCTTCGTCCACTCTCCTCTTCGCCCACGCTCTTCTTCGGCGCACGCCGGCCGTCTAACCGCTCCAGCGCCCCGTCGTGCCGCTCGGCGAAACTACAATGCCCCCGAATATTTTTTAGACCCGCGAAGCACTGAACCCGCGAAAGGTGAACCGCGAAGTAGCGAGGGTTCACTGTATGTATAAGACCAAGACCTACAAAAAAGTCTCTTGGAGCAATGAGCTAGGTTTTACAGGAAGTCGGCCATTTTGAATTTACTTAAAAGTGGGCGGGTCACCACAATGGACTTTGTGTAGAAATTATTATTGGGGCCCGAGCAGCGACCGCGGCGAGGTCCCTATTGTTTTTGTAGAAAATATTATTACTTTTATTATAATTATTATTATTATTATTAGGGCCTGAGCAGCGACCGCTGCGAAGTCCCTATTGTTTTTGTAGAAATTATTATTATTATTATTTTTCCGATTGTTCGATCGCATTTTTGACCCCCGAAACATGCACAAAAACTCACCAAAGTTGGCAGTCTCATCGGGCATGGCGAAAAATTTGATATTTTAATGTCTAATATGAACAAGAAGTGAGTTATGAATTTTTGAAAGTCCGACTTTTGCCCTTTTTTGCATGTTTACAGGGGTCATTCTTTTGCACCCTGATCCTAAAGGCTTCATCTGATTGCCTTAAAATTCTGTCTGTAGCTTCTGAAGACCTGGGACAAACACTGGGGCTAATATTTTTTGTTTCCGAAATACTATATGACGGGGGCGGGGCATCAAAGTTTTCACTTAAGATTTCCTTCGCCGCAATGGACAAAATGCTTAATAACTCTCCTGCACATGCTGCTAAAAATCCAAAACTTCACATGTACATAAAGAGTCTGTACCTGAAGACATCTATATGTTTATATTCAGTTATACACCTTGCGCCAATCAATATCATTTTTTACATTTTGACGTACTGCACGGTGCCCTTTTAACGAATCTGATTGAAAATTGGCTAGAAAAGACTCAAGACATTGATCTTACTCTATCCCTATTTTTGTGACTTTCCTTCGAAGGGCGTGGCTATTACGGTGCCGCAGAGTCTGATTATTCTCCGTGGCAACAAAAGTTCCTGCAAAATGATTCAGATGATCCATCTTCTCGAAATTTTTCACATTTGAGGATATTCAGGCCCTGAAGACGGCTGCCAACTTATTTTTGATCGCAGTGGTAGCGCCACCAACTGGTTAAAACAAATACAAATTATTTTCGTTGATTTTTTTCTCCGGGCAGGTTAACAAAATCTACCTTACATTTGCTCGGATGAGTGTTTAGGCCTTGAGGATGTCACAATACGAAAGTCTTTCGCCTTCTTCAGAGTGTCACATGATGGTGTCTTGTGGCCCGTCTTTATCAGCTGATGTTCCATGAGGGCGTGACTTACCTGTCACAAGAATGAAGGCAAGTCACGCCCCCCGCTGTCCGTTCACTCCGCCAAAATGCTGCTCCAGGTGGTAGAGAGGATGAAGGCTCCCTTGTCTCTGTTCATGGTTTTTATGCCTCGCTTGCAGATCTCAATGGCCTCTCTGATCCAGCGCTGTTGTTTATTCTCTTCGGTGCGGATGACCCTGCCCTTCTCCCGGTCCATGATGTGGTTTTCCCTTTTGCAGCGGTCAGTGATTGCTGATTTGTAATGTTCATGTTGTGCTTGTTCTTTTACTGCTCTGATTTTTTAATTTTTTTGACAGGTAAGTCACACCCTCATGGAACATCAGCTGATAAAGACGGGTCTCAAGACACCATCATGCGACACTCTGAAGAAGGCAAAAGACTCGCCGAAACATGTCAGGTAAAAAATTAACCTAAAACATAATTGTCTGCTTTTAATGAATCAGTCAAATATCAATAATAAGAAGACAAAATGAACCTAATACAAATAAATGAATGCTTAATAACTCCCCTGCACATGCTCCTAAAAATCCAAACCTTCACCTGTAAATAAAACGTCCCGACCTGAAGACATCTTAATGTTATTATTTTGTTATACACACAGTGCCGCCAAGTGGAATAAAAAAAATTTTTTTATTTTAATTTTCACGCACTGCACGGTGCCCTTTTGACGAATCCGACTGAAAATTAGTCAGAAAAGACTCTAGACAATGATCTTACTCTCTGCCGAATTTTGTGACGTTTTGGCAAAAGGCGTGGCTATTACGGTGCTGAAAAGTCCGATTGTACTCTGTGGCAACAAAAGCTCCAGCAACATGAGTCAGATGATCCTATCTTCTCGAAGTTGCACACATTTGAGGATACTTAAGCCCTGAAGACATCTACCAACTTATTTTTCATCGTAGTAGTAGCGCCACCAACTGCTAATAGCTAATACAAGTTATTTTCTTGGATGTTTTTCTCCGTGCAACTCAACAAGGTCGCCCTCATATATGCTCGGATGACTGTTTCGGGCCATGAGGACGTCATAATACGAAATTTGTCCTTTTTCATGAAAAGTTGTGGGAGTGGCATTGCACTGTTCGGCAATAAAACAACGCTGATTATGAGGTTCTAAATATGAACAACAACTCGTGAAACTTTACACACACATCAGGCCGAGCAAATTTATCAATATTTTATACGTTAGTTGTGCAGCTTTTTTGAAATGGCTCACCATGGCCCTCGAGAAATGTTCAAAAAAGCAGCCCTGGTTGAGTGTTTCACCTCGCTTTTTGTAAATTTTATGGAGTACAGTGAACCCTCGGTTATCGCGGTTAATGGGGACCGAGACCATCCGCGAAAACTGAAAATCCGCGAAGTAGCGGCGCACCTTCAAAAATGCTTTAAAAAAATATACAATATATATAATAAATATATAAATATATATATATATATATATATATATATATATATATATATATATATACGGGGGGAGAGAGAGAGAGAGAGAGAGTGAAATTCATGTTATAACAAAAAAAACAAATTATTATTAAAACTTATTATTTTTTTATTCCCCAACCATTCTTTTTGTATTTATTTAATTACTCCGACTTTTACCTGCTGGTACGCCGTCCGGTGTGCCCTGTGAAATGAAAGGTGGCATTCTTTATTTATTTATTACATTTATTCATTCATAACTGACAGCCTCGCGCTCCGCTCGTGCCCGGGCAGAAGAGGTGCTCCAATTCGGCTTAACTGTGACACACGCCCGCCCTCCTCCCCCGGAGCTTCCATTCGGTTAAACTTAGGGGCCGCTTGGCACCGCCCGTGCCCGGGGAAGGTGCTCCTCTTCGGCTTACTGTGACGCGAGCATGCCCTCCTCCTCCGGAGCTTCCATTCGGTTAAACTTAGGGGCCGCCTGGAACCGCCCGTGCCCGGGGAAGGTGCTCCTCTTCGACTTACTGTGACGCGAGCATGCCCTCCTCCTCCGGAGCTTCCATTCGGTTAAACTCAGGGGCCGCTTGGAACCGCCCGTGCCCGGGGAAGGTGCTCCTCTACGGCTTAACTGCCACGCACGCCGGCCGGAGCTCTGGTACGGTCCGAACCGCGCGAAACGTCGCCACCGATCGTGTCCGGGGGAACGTGCTCTTCTTCGTCCACTCTCCTCTTCGCCCACGCTCTTCTTCGGCGCCCGCCGGCCGTCTAACCGCTCCAGCGCCCCGTCGTGCCGCTCGGCGAAACTACAATGCCCCCGAATATTTTTTAGACCCGCGAAGCACTGAACCCGCGAAAGGTGAACCTCGAAGTAGCGAGGGTTCACTGTATGTATAAGACCAAGACCTACAAAAAAGTCTCTTGGAGCAATGAGCTAGGTTTTACAGGAAGTCGGCCATTTTGAATTTACTTAAAAGGGGGCGGGTCTCCACAATGGACTTTGTGTAGAAATTATTATTGGGGCCCGAGCAGCGACCGCGGCGAGGTCCCTATTGTTTTTGTAGAAATTATTATTACTTTTATTATTATTATTATTATTATTATTATTAGGGCCTGAGCAGCGACCGCTGCGAAGTCCCTATTGTTTTTGTAGAAATTATTATTATTATTATTTTTCCGATTGTTCGATCGCATTTTTGACCCCCGAAACATGCACAAAAACTCACCAAACTTGGCAGTCTCATCGGGCATGGCGAAAAATTTGATATTTTTTAACGTCTAATATGAACAGGAAGTGAGTTATGAATTTTTGAAAGTCCGACTTTTGCCCTTTTTTGCATGTTTACAGGGGTCATTCTTTTGCACCTTGATCCTAAAGGCTTCATCTGATTGCCTTAAAGTTCTGTCTGGAGCATCTGAAGACCTGGCACAAACACTGGGGCTAAAATTTTTTGTTTCCGAAATACTATATGACGGGGGCGGGGCATCAAAGTTTTCACTTAAGATTTCCTTCGCCGCAATGGACAAAATGCTTAATAACTCTCCTGCACATGCTGCTAAAAATCCAAAACTTCTTATTCCATTCTTATTTATTCATCTAATTTATATATTTGTCTGTATTACAGTTGTATTGCACTGGAGAGGGGAGCCCTCTAATCTCGTTGCACACTTGTGTACAATGACAATAAAGGGATTTCTATTTCTATTCTATTCATGTACATAAAGAGTCTGTACCTGAAGACATCTATATGTTTATATTCAGTTATACACCTTGCGCCAATCAATATCATTTTTTACATTTTGACGTACTGCACGGTGCCCTTTTAACGAATCTGATTGAAAATTGGCTAGAAAAGACTCAAGACATTGATCTTACTCTATCCCTATTTTTGTGACTTTCCTTCGAAGGGCGTGGCTATTACGGTGCCGCAGAGTCTGATTATTCTCCGTGGCAACAAAAGTTCCTGCAAAATGATTCAGATGATCCATCTTCTCGAAATTTTTCACATTTGAGGATATTCAGGCCCTGAAGACGGCTGCCAACTTATTTTTGATCGCAGTGGTAGCGCCACCAACTGGTTAAAACAAATACAAATTATTTTCGTTGATTTTTTTCTCCGGGCAGGTTAACAAAATCTACCTTACATTTGCTCGGATGAGTGTTTAGGCCTTGAGGATGTCACAATACGAAAGTCTTTTGCCTTCTTCAGAGTGTCACATGATGGTGTCTTGTGGCCCGTCTTTATCAGCTGATGTTCCATGAGGGCGTGACTTACCTGTCACAAGAACGAAGGCAAGTCACGCCCCCGCTGTCCGTTCACTCCGCCAAAATGCTGCTCCAGGTGGTAGAGAGGATGAAGGCTCCCTTGTCTCTGTTCATGGTTTTTATGCCTCGCTTGCAGATCTCAATGGCCTCTCTGATCCAGCGCTGTTGTTTGTTCTCTTCGGTGCGGATGACCCTGCCCTTCTCCCGGTCCATGATGTGGTTTTCCCTTTTGCAGTGGTCAGTGATTGCTGATTTGTAATGTTCATGTTGTGCTTGTTCTTTTACTGCTCTGATTTTTCATTTTTTTGACAGGTAAGTCACACCCTCATGGAACATCAGCTGATAAAGACGGGTCTCAAGACACCATCATGCGACACTCTGAAGAAGGCGAAAGACTCGCCGAAACATGTCAGGTAAAAAATTAACCTAAAACATAATTGTCTGCTTTTAATGAATCAGTCAAATATCAATAATAAGAAGACAAAATGAACCTAATACAAATAAATGAATGCTTAATAACTCCCCTGCACATGCTCCTAAAAATCCAAACCTTCACCTGTAAATAAAACGTCCCGACCTGAAGACATCTTAATGCTATTATTTTGTTATACACACAGTGCCGCCAAGTGGAATCAAAAATTTGTTTTTATTTTAATTTTCACGTACTGCACGGTGCCCTTTTGACGAATCCGACTGAAAATTAGTCAGAAAAGACTCAAGACAATGATCTTACTCTCTGCCGAATTTTGTGACGTTTTGGCAAAAGGCGTGGCTATTAAGGTGCTGAAAAGTCCGATTGTACTTTGTGGCAACAAAAGCTCCGGCAACATGACTCAGATGATCCTATCTTCTCGAAGTTGTACACATTTGAGGATACTTCAGCCCTGAAGACATCTACCAACTTATTTTACATCGTAGTAGTAGCGCCACCAACTGGTAAAAGCTAATACAAGTTATTTTCTTGGATGTTTTTCTCCGTGCAACTCAACAAGGTCGCCCTCATATATGCTCGGATGACTGTTTCGGCCATGAGGATGTCACAATACGAAATTCGTGATTTTTCGTGAAAAGTTGTGGGAGTGGCATTGCACTGTTCGGCAATAAAACAAAGCTGATTATGAGGTTCTAAATATGAACGACAACTCGTAAAACTTTACACACACATCAGGCCGAGCAAATTTATCAATATTTTACAAGTTAGTTGTGCAGCTTTTTTGAAATGGCTCGCCATGGCCCTCGAGAAATGTTAAAAAAAAGCAGCTCTGGTTGAGTGTTTCACCTCGCTTTTTGTAAATTTTATGGAGTACAGTGAACCCTCGGTTATCGCGGTTAATGGGGACCGAGACCACCCGCGAAAACTGAAAATCCGCGAAGTAGCGGCGCACCTTCAAAAATGCTTAAAAAAAATATACAATATATATAATAAATATATAAATATATATATATATATATATATATATATATATAAATATATATACGGGGAGAGAGAGAGTGAAATTCATGTTATAACAAAAAAACCAAATTATTATTAAAACGTATTATTTTTTTATTCCCCAGCCATTCTTTTTGTATTTATTTAATTACTCCGACTTTTACCTGCTGGTACGCCGTCCGGTGTGCCCTGTGAAATGAAAGGTGGCATTCTTTATTTATTTATTCATTTATTCATTCATAACTGACAGCCTCGCGCTCCGCTCGTGCCCGGGCAGAAGAGGTGCTCCAATTTGGCTTAACTGTGACACACGCCCGTCCTCCTCCCCCGGAGCTTCCATTCGGTTAAACTTAGGGGCCGCTTGGCACCGCCCGTGCCCGGGGAAGGTGCTCCTCTTCGGCTTACTGTGACGCGAGCATGCCCTCCTCCTCCGGAGCTTCCATTCGGTTAAACTTAGGGGCCGCTTGGAACCGCCCGTGCCCGGGGAAGGTGCTCCTCTTCGGCTTACTGTGACGCGAGCATGCCCTCCTCCTCCGGAGCTTCCATTCGGTTAAACTTAGGGGCCGCTTGGAACCGCCCGTGCCCGGGGAAGGTGCTCCTCTTCGGCTTACTGTGACGCGAGCATGCCCTCCTCCTCCGGAGCTTCCATTCGGTTAAACTTAGGGGCCGCTTGGCACCGCCCGTGCCCGGGGAAGGTGCTCCTCTACGGCTTAACTGCCACGCACGCTGGCCGGAGCTCTGGTACGGTCCGAACCGCGCGAAACGTCGCCACCGATCGTGTCCGGGGGAACGTGCTCTTCTTCGTCCACTCTCCTCTTCGCCCACGCTCTTCTTCGGCGCACGCCGGCCGTCTAACCGCTCCAGCGCCCCGTCGTGCCGCTCGGCGAAACTACAATGCCCCCGAATATTTTTTAGACCCGCGAAGCACTGAACCCGCGAAAGGTGAACCGCGAAGTAGCGAGGGTTCACTGTATGTATAAGACCAAGACCTACAAAAAAGTCTCTTGGAGCAATGAGCTAGGTTTTACAGGAAGTCGGCCATTTTGAATTTACTTAAAAGGGGGCGGGTCACCACAATGGACTTTGTGTAGAAATTATTATTGGGGCCCGAGCAGCGACCGCGGCGAGGTCCCTATTGTTTTTGTAGAAAATATTATTACTTTTATTATAATTATTATTATTATTATTAGGGCCTGAGCAGCGACCGCTGCGAAGTCCCTATTGTTTTTGTAGAAATTATTATTATTATTATTTTTCCGATTGTTCGATCGCATTTTTGACCCCCGAAACATGCACAAAAACTCACCAAAGTTGGCAGTCTCATCGGGCATGGCGAAAAATTTGATATTTTAATGTCTAATATGAACAAGAAGTGAGTTATGAATTTTTGAAAGTCCGACTTTTGCCCTTTTTTGCATGTTTACAGGGGTCATTCTTTTGCACCCTGATCCTAAAGGCTTCATCTGATTGCCTTAAAATTCTGTCTGTAGCTTCTGAAGACCTGGGACAAACACTGGGGCTAATATTTTTTGTTTCCGAAATACTATATGACGGGGGCGGGGCATCAAAGTTTTCACTTAAGATTTCCTTCGCCGCAATGGACAAAATGCTTAATAACTCTCCTGCACATGCTGCTAAAAATCCAAAACTTCACATGTACATAAAGAGTCTGTACCTGAAGACATCTATATGTTTATATTCAGTTATACACCTTGCGCCAATCAATATCATTTTTTACATTTTGACGTACTGCACGGTGCCCTTTTAACGAATCTGATTGAAAATTGGCTAGAAAAGACTCAAGACATTGATCTTACTCTATCCCTATTTTTGTGACTTTCCTTCGAAGGGCGTGGCTATTACGGTGCCGCAGAGTCTGATTATTCTCCGTGGCAACAAAAGTTCCTGCAAAATGATTCAGATGATCCATCTTCTCGAAATTTTTCACATTTGAGGATATTCAGGCCCTGAAGACGGCTGCCAACTTATTTTTGATCGCAGTGGTAGCGCCACCAACTGGTTAAAACAAATACAAATTATTTTCGTTGATTTTTTTCTCCGGGCAGGTTAACAAAATCTACCTTACATTTGCTCGGATGAGTGTTTAGGCCTTGAGGATGTCACAATACGAAAGTCTTTCGCCTTCTTCAGAGTGTCACATGATGGTGTCTTGTGGCCCGTCTTTATCAGCTGATGTTCCATGAGGGCGTGACTTACCTGTCACAAGAATGAAGGCAAGTCACGCCCCCCGCTGTCCGTTCACTCCGCCAAAATGCTGCTCCAGGTGGTAGAGAGGATGAAGGCTCCCTTGTCTCTGTTCATGGTTTTTATGCCTCGCTTGCAGATCTCAATGGCCTCTCTGATCCAGCGCTGTTGTTTATTCTCTTCGGTGCGGATGACCCTGCCCTTCTCCCGGTCCATGATGTGGTTTTCCCTTTTGCAGCGGTCAGTGATTGCTGATTTGTAATGTTCATGTTGTGCTTGTTCTTTTACTGCTCTGATTTTTTAATTTTTTTGACAGGTAAGTCACACCCTCATGGAACATCAGCTGATAAAGACGGGTCTCAAGACACCATCATGCGACACTCTGAAGAAGGCAAAAGACTCGCCGAAACATGTCAGGTAAAAAATTAACCTAAAACATAATTGTCTGCTTTTAATGAATCAGTCAAATATCAATAATAAGAAGACAAAATGAACCTAATACAAATAAATGAATGCTTAATAACTCCCCTGCACATGCTCCTAAAAATCCAAACCTTCACCTGTAAATAAAACGTCCCGACCTGAAGACATCTTAATGTTATTATTTTGTTATACACACAGCGCCGCCAAGTGGAATCAAAAATTTGTTTTTATTTTAATTTTCACGTACTGCACGGTGCCCTTTTGACGAATCCGACTGAAAATTAGTCAGAAAAGACTCAAGACAATGATCTTACTCTCTGCCGAATTTTGTGACGTTTTGGCAAAAGGCGTGGCTATTACGGTGCTGAAAAGTCCGATTGTACTCTGTGGCAACAAAAGCTCCGGCAACATGACTCAGATGATCCTATCTTCTCGAAGTTGTACACATTTGAGGATACTTCAGCCCTGAAGACATCTACCGACTTATTTTTCATCGTAGTAGTAGCGCCACCAACTGGTAAAAGCTAATACAAGTTATTTTCTTGGATGTTTTTCTCCGTGCAACTCAACAAGGTCGCCCTCATATATGCTCGGATGACTGTTTCGGCCATGAGGATGTCACAATACGAAATTAGTCCTTTTTCGTGAAAAGTTGTGGGAGTGGCATTGCACTGTTCGGCAATAAAACAACGCTGATTATGAGGTTCTAAATATGAACGACAACTCGTGAAACTTTACACACACATCAGGCCGAGCAAATTTATCAATATTTTATACGTTAGTTGTGCAGCTTTTTTTAAATGGCTCGCCATGGCCCTTGAGAAATGTTCAAAAAAGCAGCCCTGATTGAGTGTTTCACCTCGCTTTTTGTAAATTTTATGGAGTACAGTGAACCCTCGGTTATCGCGGTTAATGGGGACCGAGACCACCCGCGAAAACTGAAAATCCGCGAAGTAGCGGCGCACCTTCAAAAATGCTTAAAAAAAATATACAATATATATAATAAATATATATATATATATATATATATATATATATATATATATATATATATATATATACGGGGAGAGAGAGAGTGAAATTCATGTTATAACAAAAAAAACAAATTATTATTAAAACGTATTATTTTTTTATTCCCCAGCCATTCTTTTTGTATTTATTTAATTACTCCGACTTTTACCTGCTGGTACGCCGTCCGGTGTGCCCTGTGAAATGAAAGGTGGCATTCTTTATTTATTTATTCATTTATTCATTCATCACTGACAGCCTCGCGCTCCGCTCGTGCCCGGGCGGAAGAGGTGCTCCAATTCGGCTTAACTGTGACACACGCCCGCCCTCCTCCCCCGGAACTTCCATTCGGTTAAACTTAGGGGCCGCTTGGCACCGCCCGTGCCCGGGGAAGGTGCTCCTCTTCGGCTTACTGTGACGCGAGAATGCCCTCCTCCTCCGGAGCTTCCATTCAGTTAAACTTAGGGGCCGCTTGGAACCGCCCGTGCCCGGGGAAGGTGCTCCTCTTCGGCTTACTGTGACGCGAGCATGCCCTCCTCCTCCGGAGCTTCCATTCGGTTAAACTTAGGGGCCGCTTGGAACCGCCCGTGCCCGGGGAAGGTGCTCCTCTTCGGCTTACTGTGACGCGAGCATGCCCTCCTCCTCCGGAGCTTCCATTCGGTTAAACTTAGGGGCCGCTTGGCACCGCCCGTGCCCGGGGAAGGTGCTCCTCTACGGCTTAACTGCCACGCACGCCGGCCGGAGCTCTGGTACGGTCCGAACCGCGCGAAACGTCGCCACCGATCGTGTCCGGGAGAACGTGCTCTTCTTCGTCCACTCTCCTCTTCGCCCACGCTCTTCTTCGGCGCACGCCGGCCGTCTAACCGCTCCAGCGCCCCGTCGTGCCGCTCGGCGAAACTACAATGCCCCCGAATATTTTTTAGACCCGCGAAGCACTGAACCCGCGAAAGGTGGACCGCGAAGTAGCGAGGGTTCACTGTATGTATAAGACCAAGACCTACAAAAAAGTCTCTTGGAGCAATGAGCTAGGTTTTACAGGAAGTCGGCCATTTTGAATTTACTTAAAAGGGGGCGGGTCACCACAATGGACTTTGTGTAGAAATTATTATTGGGGCCCGAGCAGCGACGGCGGCGAGGTCCCTATTGTTTTTGTAGAAATTATTATTAGGGCCTGAGCAGCGACCGCTCCGAGGTCCCCATTGTTTTTGTGGAAATTATTATTATTTTTATTATTATTATTATTAGGGCCCGAGCAGTGACCGCTGCGAGGTCCCTATTGTTTTTCTAGAAATTGTTATTAGGGCCCGAGCTGCGACGGCTGCGAGGTCCCTATTGTTTTTGTAGAAAATATTATTACTTTTATTATTATTAATATTATTATTATTATTATTTGGGCCTGAGCAGCGACCGCTGCGAAGTCCCTATTGTTTTTGTAGAAATTATTATTATTATTATTTTTCCGATTGTTCGATCGCATTTTTGACCCCCGAAACATGCACAAAAACTCACCAAACTTGGCAGTCTCATCGGGCATGGCGAAAAATTTGATATTTTAACGTCTAATATGAACAGGAAGTGAGTTATGAATTTTTGAAAGTCCGACTTTTGCCCTTTTTTGCATGTTTACAGGGGTCATTCTTTTGCACCCTGATCCTAAAGGCTTCATCTGATTGCTTTAAAATTCTGTCTGTAGCATCTGAAGACCTGGGACAAACACTGGGGCTAAAATTTTTTGTTTCCGAAATACTATATGACGGGGGCGGGGCTTCAAAGTTTTCACTTAAGATTTCCTTCGCCGCAATGGACAAAATGCTTAATAACTCTCCTGCACATGCTGCTAAAAATCCAAAACTTCACATGTACATAAAAAGTCTGTACCTGAAGACATCTATATGTTTATATTCAGTTATACACCTTGCGCCAATCAATATCATTTTTTACATTTTGACGTACTGCACGGTGCCCTTTTAACGAATCTGATTGAAAATTGGCTAGAAAAGACTCAAGACATTGATCTTACTCTATCCCTATTTTTGTGACTTTCCTTCGAAGGGCGTGGCTATTACGGTGCCGCAGAGTCTGATTATTCTCCGTGGCAACAAAAGTTCCTGCAAAATGATTCAGATGATCCATCTTCTCGAAATTTTTCACATTTGAGGATATTCAGGCCCTGAAGACGGCTGCCAACTTATTTTTGATCGCAGTGGTAGCGCCACCAACTGGTTAAAACAAATACAAATTATTTTCGTTGATGTTTTTCTCCGGGCAGGTGAACAAAATCTACCTTATATTTGCTCGGATGAGTGTTTAGGCCTTGAGCATGTCACAATACGAAAGTCTTTCGCCTTCTTCAGAGTGTCACATGATGCTGTCTTGTGACCCGTCTTTATCAGCTGATGTTCCATGAGGGCGTGACTTACCTGTCACAAGAATGAAGGCAAGTCACGCCCCCCGCTGTCCGTTCACTCCGCCAAGATGCTGGTCCAGGTGGTAGAGAGGATGAAGGCTCCCTTGTCTCTGTTCATGGTTTTTATGCCTCGCTTGCAGATCTCAATGGCCTCTCTGATCCAGCGCTGTTGTTTGTTCTCTTCTGTGCGGATGACCCTGCCCTTCTCCCGGTCCATGATGTGGTTTTCCCTTTTGCAGTGGTCAGTGATTGCTGATTTGTAATGTTCATGTTGTGCTTGTTCTTTTACTGCTCTGATTTTTTTTCATTTTTTTGACAGGTAAGTCACACCCTCATGGAACATCAGCTCAAGACACCATCATGCGACACTCTGAAGAAGGCGAAAGACTCGCCGAAACATGTCAGGTAAAAAATTAACCTAAAACATAATTGTCTGCTTTTAATGAATCAGTCAAATATCAATAATAAGAAGACAAAATGAACCTAATACAAATAAATGAATGCTTAATAACTCCCCTGCACATGCTCCTAAAAATCCAAACCTTCACCTGTAAATAAAACGTCCCGACCTGAAGACATCGTAATGTTATTATTTTGTTATACACACAGTGCCGCCAAGTGGAATCAAAAATTTGTTTTTATTTTAATTTTCACGTACTGCACGGTGCCCTTTTGACGAATCCGACTGAAAATGAGTCAGAAAAGACTCAAGACAATGATCTTACTCTCTGCCGAATTTTGTGGCGTTTTGGCAAAAGGCGTGGCTATTAAGGTGCTGAAAAGTCCGATTGTACTCTGTGGCAACAAAAGCTCCGGCAACATGACTCAGATGATCTTATCTTCTCGAAGTTGTACACATTTGAGGATACTTCAGCCCTGAAGACATCTACCAACTTATTTTACATCGTAGTAGTAGCGCCACCAACTGGTAAAAGCTAATACAAGTTATTTTCTTGGATGTTTTTCTCCGTGCAACTCAACAAGGTCGCCCTCATATATGCTCGGATGACTGTTTCGGCCATGAGGATGTCACAATACGAAATTCGTCCTTTTTCGTGAAAAGTTGTGGGAGTGGCATTGCACTGTTCGGCAATAAAACAAAGCTGATTATGAGGTTCTAAATATGAACGACAACTCGTAAAACTTTACACACACATCAGGCCGAGCAAATTTATCAATATTTTATACGTTAGTTGTGCAGCTTTTTTGAAATGGCTCGCCATGGCCCTCGAGAAATGTTAAAAAAAGCAGCTCTGGTTGAGTGTTTCACCTCGCTTTTTGTAAATTTTATGGAGTACAGTGAACCCTCGGTTATCGCGGTTAATGGGGACCGAGACCACCCGCGAAAACTGAAAATCCGCGAAGTAGCGGCGCACCTTCAAAAATGCTTAAAAAAAATATACAATAAATATAATAAATATATATATATATATATATATATATATATATATATATATATATATATATATATATATATATATATATATATATATATACGGGGAGAGAGAGAGTGAAATTCATGTTATAACAAAAAAACCAAATTATTATTAAAACGTATTATTTTTTTATTCCCCAGCCATTCTTTTAGTATTTATTTAATTACTCCGACTTTTACCTGCTGGTACGCCGTCCGGTGTGCCCTGTGAAATGAAAGGTGGCATTCTTTATTTATTTATTCATTTATTCATTCATAACTGACAGCCTCGCGCTCCGCTCGTGCCCGGGCAGAAGAGGTGCTCCAATTTGGCTTAACTGTGACACACGCCCGCCCTCCTCCCCCGGAGCTTCCATTCGGTTAAACTTAGGGGCCGCTTGGCACCGCCCGTGCCCGGGGAAGGTGCTCCTCTTCGGCTTACTGTGACGCGAGCATGCCCTCCTCCTCCGGAGCTTCCATTCGGTTAAACTTAGGGGCCGCTTGGAACCGCCCGTGCCCGGGGAAGGTGCTCCTCTACAGCTTAACTGCCACGCACGCCGGCCGGAGCTCTGGTACGGTCCGAACCGCGCGAAACGTCGCCACCGATCGTGTCCGGGGGAACGTGCTCTTCTTCGTCCACTCTCCTCTTCGCCCACGCTCTTCTTCGGCGCACGCCGGCCGTCTAACCGCTCCAGCGCCCCGTCGTGCTGCTCGGCGAAACTACAATGCCCCCGAATATTTTTTAGACCCGCGAAGCACTGAACCCGCGAAAGGTGAACCGCGAAGTAGCGAGGGTTCACTGTATGTATAAGACCAAGACCTACAAAAAAGTCTCTTGGAGCAATGAGCTAGGTTTTACAGGAAGTCGGCCATTTTGAATTTACTTAAAAGGGGGCGGGTCACCACAATGGACTTTGTGTAGAAATTATTATTGGGGCCCGAGCAGCGACCGCGGCGAGGTCCCTATTGTTTTTGTAGAAAATATTATTACTTTTATTATTATTATTATTATTATTATTAGGGCCTGAGCAGCGACCGCTGCGAAGTCCCTATTGTTTTTGTAGAAATTATTATTATTATTATTTTTCCGATTGTTCGATCGCATTTTTGACCCCCGAAACATGCACAAAAACTCACCAAACTTGGCAGTCTCATCGGGCATGACGAAAAATTTGATATTTTAACGTCTAATATGAACAGGAATTGAGTTATGAATTTTTGAAAGTCCGACTTTTGCCCTTTTTTGCATGTTTACAGGGGTCATTCTTTTGCACCCTGATCCTAAAGGCTTCATCTGATTGCCTTAAAATTCTGTCTGTAGCATCTGAAGACCTGGGACAAACACTGGGGCTAAAATTTTTTGTTTCCGAAATACTATATGACGGGGGCGGGGCTTCAAAGTTTTCACTTAAGATTTCCTTCGCCGCAATGGACAAAATGCTTAATAACTCTCCTGCACATGCTGCTAAAAATCCAAAACTTCACATGTACATAAAAAGTCTGTACCTGAAGACATCTATATGTTTATATTCAGTTATACACCTTGCGCCAATCAATATCATTTTTTACATTTTGACGTACTGCACGGTGCCCTTTTAACGAATCTGATTGAAAATTGGCTAGAAAAGACTCAAGACATTGATCTTACTCTATCCCTATTTTTGTGACTTTCCTTCGAAGGGCGTGGCTATTACGGTGCCGCAGAGTCTGATTATTCTCCGTGGCAACAAAAGTTCCTGCAAAATGATTCAGATGATCCATCTTCTCGAAATTTTTCACATTTGAGGATATTCAGGCCCTGAAGACGGCTGCCAACTTATTTTTGATCGCAGTGGTAGCGCCACCAACTGGTTAAAACAAATACAAATTATTTTCGTTGATTTTTTTCTCCGGGCAGGTTAACAAAATCTACCTTACATTTGCTCGGATGAGTGTTTAGGCCTTGAGGATGTCACAATACGAAAGTCTTTTGCCTTCTTCAGAGTGTCACATGATGGTGTCTTGTGGCCCGTCTTTATCAGCTGATGTTCCATGAGGGCGTGACTTACCTGTCACAAGAACGAAGGCAAGTCACGCCCCCGCTGTCCGTTCACTCCGCCAAAATGCTGCTCCAGGTGGTAGAGAGGATGAAGGCTCCCTTGTCTCTGTTCATGGTTTTTATGCCTCGCTTGCAGATCTCAATGGCCTCTCTGATCCAGCGCTGTTGTTTGTTCTCTTCGGTGCGGATGACCCTGCCCTTCTCCCGGTCCATGATGTGGTTTTCCCTTTTGCAGTGGTCAGTGATTGCTGATTTGTAATGTTCATGTTGTGCTTGTTCTTTTACTGCTCTGATTTTTTCATTTTTTTGACAGGTAAGTCACACCCTCATGGAACATCAGCTGATAAAGACGGGTCTCAAGACACCATCATGCGACACTCTGAAGAAGGCGAAAGACTCGCCGAAACATGTCAGGTAAAAAATTAACCTAAAACATAATTGTCTGCTTTTAATGAATCAGTCAAATATCAATAATAAGAAGACAAAATGAACCTAATACAAATAAATGAATGCTTAATAACTCCCCTGCACATGCTCCTAAAAATCCAAACCTTCACCTGTAAATAAAACGTCCCGACCTGAAGACATCTTAATGTTATTATTTTGTTATACACACAGTGCCGCCAAGTGGAATCAAAAATTTTTTTTTATTTTAATTTTCACGTACTGCACGGTGCCCTTTTGACGAATCCGACTGAAAATTAGTCAGAAAAGACTCAAGACAATGATCTTACTCTCTGCCGAATTTTGTGACGTTTTGGCAAAAGGCGTGGCTATTAAGGTGCTGAAAAGTCCGATTGTACTCTGTGGCAACAAAAGCTCCGGCAACATGACTCAGATGATCCTATCTTCTCGAAGTTGTACACATTTGAGGATACTTCAGCCCTGAAGACATCTACCAACTTATTTTACATCGTAGTAGTAGCGCCACCAACTGGTAAAAGCTAATACAAGTTATTTTCTTGGATGTTTTTCTCCGTGCAACTCAACAAGGTCGCCCTCATATATGCTCGGATGACTGTTTCGGCCATGAGGATGTCACAATACGAAATTAGTCCTTTTTCGTGAAAAGTTGTGGGAGTGGCATTGCACTGTTCGGCAATAAAACAACGCTGATTATGAGGTTCTAAATATGAACGACAACTCGTGAAACTTTACACACACATCAGGCCGAGCAAATTTATCAATATTTTATACGTTAGTTGTGCAGCTTTTTTGAAATGGCTCGCCATGGCCCTCGAGAAATGTTTTAAAAAAAGCAGCTCTGGTTGAGTGTTTCACCTCGCTTTTTGTAAATTTTATGGAGTACAGTGAACCCTCGGTTATCGCGGTTAATGGGGACCGAGACCACCCGCGAAAACTGAAAATCCGCGAAGTAGCGGCGCACCTTCAAAAATGCTTAAAAAAAATATACAATATATATAATAAATATATATATATATATATATATATATATATATATATATATATATATATATATACGGGAAGAGAGAGAGTGAAATTCATGTTATAACAAAAAAAACTAATTATTATTAAAACGTATTATTTTTTTATTCCCCAGCCATTCTTTTTGTATTTATTTAATTACTCCGACTTTTACCTGCTGGTACGCCGTCCGGTGTGCCCTGTGAAATGAAAGGTGGCATTCTTTATTTATTTATTCATTTATTCATTCATAACTGACAGCCTCGCGCTCCGCTCGTGCCCGGGCAGAAGAGGTGCTCCAATTTGGCTTAACTGTGACACACGCCCGCCCTCCTCCCCCGGAGCTTCCATTCGGTTAAACTTAGGGGCCGCTTGGCACCGCCCGTGCCCGGGGAAGGTGCTCCTCTTCGGCTTACTGTGACGCGAGCATGCCCTCCTCCTCCGGAGCTTCCATTCGGTTAAACTTAGGGGCCGCTTGGAACCGCCCGTGCCCGGGGAAGGTGCTCCTCTTCGGCTTACTGTGACGCGAGCATGCCCTCCTCCTCCGGAGCTTCCATTCGGTTAAACTTAGGGGCCGCTTGGCACCGCCCGTGCCCGGGGAAGGTGCTCCTCTACGGCTTAACTGCCACGCACGCTGGCCGGAGCTCTGGTACGGTCCGAACCGCGCGAAACGTCGCCACCGATCGTGTCCGGGGGAACGTGCTCTTCTTCGTCCACTCTCCTCTTCGCCCACGCTCTTCTTCGGCGCACGCCGGCCGTCTAACCGCTCCAGCGCCCCGTCGTGCCGCTCGGCGAAACTACAATGCCCCCGAATATTTTTTAGACCCGCGAAGCACTGAACCCGCGAAAGGTGAACCGCGAAGTAGCGAGGGTTCACTGTATGTATAAGACCAAGACCTACAAAAAAGTCTCTTGGAGCAATGAGCTAGGTTTTACAGGAAGTCGGCCATTTTGAATTTACTTAAAAGGGGGCGGGTCACCACAATGGACTTTGTGTAGAAATTATTATTGGGGCCCGAGCAGCGACCGCGGCGAGGTCCCTATTGTTTTTGTAGAAAATATTATTACTTTTATTATTATTATTATTATTATTATTAGGGCCTGAGCAGCGACCGCTGCGAAGTCCCTATTGTTTTTGTAGAAATTATTATTATTATTATTTTTCCGATTGTTCGATCGCATTTTTGACCCCCGAAACATGCACAAAAACTCACCAAACTTGGCAGTCTCATCGGGCATGGCGAAAAATTTGATATTTTAACGTCTAATATGAACAGGAAGTGAGTTATGAAATTTTGAAAGTCCGACTTTTGCCCTTTTTTGCATGTTTACAGGGGTCATTCTTTTGCACCCTGTTCCTAAAGGCTTCATCTGATTGCCTTAAAATTCTGTCTGTAGCATCTGAAGACCTGGCACAAACACTGGGGCTAAAATTTTTTGTTTCCGAAATACTATATGACGGGGGCGGGGCATCAAAGTTTTCACTTAAGATTTCCTTCGCCGCAATGGACAAAATGCTTAATAACTCTCCTGCACATGCTGCTAAAAATCCAAAACTTCACATGTACATAAAGAGTCTGTACCTGAAGACATCTATATGTTTATATTCAGTTATACACCTTGCGCCAATCAATATCATTTTTTACATTTTGACGTACTGCACGGTGCCCTTTTAACGAATCTGATTGAAAATTGGCTAGAAAAGACTCAAGACATTGATCTTACTCTATCCCTATTTTTGTGACTTTCCTTCGAAGGGCGTGGCTATTACGGTGCCGCAGAGTCTGATTATTCTCCGTGGCAACAAAAGTTCCTGCAAAATGATTCAGATGATCCATCTTCTCGAAATTTTTCACATTTGAGGATATTCAGGCCCTGAAGACGGCTGCCAACTTATTTTTGATCGCAGTGGTAGCGCCACCAACTGGTTAAAACAAATACAAATTATTTTCGTTGATTTTTTTCTCCGGGCAGGTTAACAAAATCTACCTTACATTTGCTCGGATGAGTGTTTAGGCCTTGAGGATGTCACAATACGAAAGTCTTTCGCCTTCTTCAGAGTGTCACATGATGGTGTCTTGTGGCCCGTCTTTATCAGCTGATGTTCCATGAGGGCGTGACTTACCTGTCACAAGAATGAAGGCAAGTCACGCCCCCCGCTGTCCGTTCACTCCGCCAAAATGCTGCTCCAGGTGGTAGAGAGGATGAAGGCTCCCTTGTCTCTGTTCATGGTTTTTATGCCTCGCTTGCAGATCTCAATGGCCTCTCTGATCCAGCGCTGTTGTTTGTTCTCTTCGGTGCGGATGACCCTGCCCTTCTCCCGGTCCATGATGTGGTTTTCCCTTTTGCAGTGGTCAGTGATTGCTGATTTGTAATGTTCATGTTGTGCTTGTTCTTTTACTGCTCTGATTTTTCATTTTTTTGACAGGTAAGTCACACCCTCATGGAACATCAGCTGATAAAGACGGGTCTCAAGACACCATCATGCGACACTCTGAAGAAGGCGAAAGACTCGCCGAAACATGTCAGGTAAAAAATTAACCTAAAACATAATTGTCTGCTTTTAATGAATCAGTCAAATATCAATAATAAGAAGACAAAATGAACCTAATACAAATAAATGAATGCTTAATAACTCCCCTGCACATGCTCCTAAAAATCCAAACCTTCACCTGTAAATAAAACGTCCCGACCTGAAGACATCTTAATGTTATTATTTTGTTATACACACAGTGCCGCCAAGTGGAATCAAAAATGTGTTTTTATTTTAATTTTCACGTACTGCACGGTGCCCTTTTGACGAATCCGACTGAAAATTAGTCAGAAAAGACTCAAGACAATGATCTTACTCTCTGCCGAATTTTGTGACGTTTTGGCAAAAGGCGTGGCTATTAAGGTGCTGAAAAGTCCGATTGTACTCTGTGGCAACAAAAGCTCCGGCAACATGACTCAGATGATCCTATCTTCTCGAAGTTGTACACATTTGAGGATACTTCAGCCCTGAAGACATCTACCAACTTATTTTACATCGTAGTAGTAGCGCCACCAACTGGTAAAAGCTAATACAAGTTATTTTCTTGGATGTTTTTCTCCGTGCAACTCAACAAGGTCGCCCTCATATATGCTCGGATGACTGTTTCGGCCATGAGGATGTCACAATACGAAATTCGTGATTTTTCGTGAAAAGTTGTGGGAGTGGCATTGCACTGTTCGGCAATAAAACAAAGCTGATTATGAGGTTCTAAATATGAACGACATCTCGTAAAACTTTACACACACATCAGGCCGAGCAAATTTATCAATATTTTATACGTTAGTTGTGCAGCTTTTTTGAAATGGCTCGCCATGGCCCTCGAGAAATGTTAAAAAAAAGCAGCTCTGGTTGAGTGTTTCACCTCGCTTTTTGTAAATTTTATGGAGTACAGTGAACCCTCGGTTATCGCGGTTAATGGGGACCGAGACCACCCGCGAAAACTGAAAATCCGCGAAGTAGCGGCGCACCTTCAAAAATGCTTAAAAAAAATATACAATATATATAATAAATATATAATATATATATATATATATATATATATATATATATATATATATATATATATATATATATATATATATATATATACGGGGAGAGAGAGAGTGAAATTCATGTTATAACAAAAAAACCAAATTATTATTAAAACGTATTATTTTTTTATTCCCCAGCCATTCTTTTTGTATTTATTTAATTACTCCGACTTTTACCTGCTGGTACGCCGTCCGGTGTGCCCTGTGAAATGAAAGGTGGCATTCTTTATTTATTTATTCATTCATAACTGACAGCCTCGCGCTCCGCTCGTGCCCGGGCAGAAGAGGTGCTCCAATTTGGCTTAACTGTGACACACGCCCGTCCTCCTCCCCCGGAGATTCCATTCGGTTAAACTTAGGGGCCGCTTGGCACCGCCCGTGCCCGGGGAAGGTGCTCCTCTTCGGCTTACTGTGACGCGAGCATGCCCTCCTCCTCCGGAGCTTCCATTCGGTTAAACTTAGGGGCCGCTTGGAACCGCCCGTGCCCGGGGAAGGTGCTCCTCTTTGGCTTACTGTGACGCGAGCATGCCCTCCTCCTCCGGAGCTTCCATTCGGTTAAACTTAGGGGCCGCTTGGCACCGCCCGTGCCCGGGGAAGGTGCTCCTCTACGGCTTAACTGCCACGCACGCTGGGCGGAGCTCTGGTACGGTCCGAACCGCGCGAAACGTCGCCACCGATCGTGTCCGGGGGAACGTGCTCTTCTTCGTCCACTCTCCTCTTCGCCCACGCTCTTCTTCGGCGCACGCCGGCCGTCTAACCGCTCCAGCGCCCTGTCGTGCCGCTCGGCGAAACTACAATGCCCCCGAATATTTTTTAGACCCGCGAAGCACTGAACCCGCGAAAGGTGAACCGCGAAGTAGCGAGGGTTCACTGTATGTATAAGACCAAGACCTACAAAAAAGTCTCTTGGAGCAATGAGCTAGGTTTTACAGGAAGTCGGCCATTTTGAATTTACTTAAAAGGGGGCGGGTCACCACAATGGACTTTGTGTAGAAATTATTATTGGGGCCCGAGCAGCGACGGCGGCGAGGTCCCTATTGTTTTTCTAGAAATTGTTATTAGGGCCCGAGCTGCGACGGCTGCGAGGTCCCTATTGTTTTTGTAGAAAATATTATTACTTTTATTATTATTATTATTATTATTATTAGGGCCTGAGCAGCGACCGCTGCGAAGTCCCTATTGTTTTTGTAGAAATTATTATTATTATTATTTTTCCGATTGTTCGATCGCATTTTTGACCCCCGAAACATGCACAAAAACTCACCAAACTTGGCAGTCTCATCGGGCATGGCGAAAAATTTGATATTTTAACGTCTAATATGAACAGGAAGTGAGTTATGAATTTTTGAAAGTCTGACTTTTGCCCTTTTTTGCATGTTTACAGGGGTCATTCTTTTGCACCCTGATCCTAAAGGCTTCATCTGATTGCCTTAAAATTCTGTCTGTAGCATCTGAAGACCTGGCACAAACACTGGGGCTAAAATTTTTTGTTTCCGAAATACTATATGACGGGGGCGGGGCATCAAAGTTTTCACTTAAGATTTCCTTCGCCGCAATGGACAAAATGCTTAATAACTCTCCTGCACATGCTGCTAAAAATCCAAAACTTCACATGTACATAAAGAGTCTGGACCTGAAGACATCTATATGTTTATATTCAGTTATACACCTTGCGCCAATCAATATCATTTTTTACATTTTGACGTACTGCACGGTGCCCTTTTAACGAATCTGATTGAAAATTGGCTAGAAAAGACTCAAGACATTGATCTTACTCTATCCCTATTTTTGTGACTTTCCTTCGAAGGGCGTGGGTATTACGGTGCCGCAGAGTCTGATTATTCTCCGTGGCAACAAAAGTTCCTGCAAAATGATTCAGATGATCCATCTTCTCGAAATTTTTTACATTTGAGGATATTCAGGCCCTGAAGACGGCTGCCAACTTATTTTTGATCGCAGTGGTAGCACCACCAACTGGTTAAAACAAATACAAATTATTTTCGTTGATTTTTTTCTCCGGGCAGGTTAACAAAATCTACCTTACATTTGCTCGGATGAGTGTTTAGGCCTTGAGGATGTCACAATACGAAAGTCTTTCGCCTTCTTCAGAGTGTCACATGATGGTGTCTTGTGGCCCGTCTTTATCAGCTGATGTTCCATGAGTGCGTGACTTACCTGTCACAAGAACGAAGGCAAGTCACGCCCCCCGCTGTCCGTTCACTCCGCCAAAATGCTGCTCCAGGTGGTAGAGAGGATGAAGGTTCCCTTGTCTCTGTTCATGGTTTTTATGCCTCGCTTGCAGATCTCAATGGCCTCTCTGATCCAGCGCTGTTGTTTGTTCTCTTCTGTGCGGATGACCCTGCCCTTCTCCCGGTCCATGATGTGGTTTTCCCTTTTGCAGTGGTCAGTGATTGCTGATTTGTAATGTTCATGTTGTGCTTGTTCTTTTACTGCTCTGATTTTTTAATTTTTTTGACAGGTAAGTCACACCCTCATGGAACATCAGCTGATAAAGACTGGTCTCAAGACACCATCATGCGACACTCTGAAGAAGGCGAAAGACTCGCCGAAACATGTCAGGTAAAAAATTAACCTAAAACATAAATGTCTGCTTTTAATGAATCAGTCAAATATCAATAATAAGAAGACAAAATGAACCTAATACAAATAAATGAATGCTTAATAACTCCCCTGCACATGCTCCTAAAAATCCAAACCTTCACCTGTAAATAAAACGTCCCGACCTGAAGACATCTTAATGTTATTATTTTGTTATACACACAGTGCCGCCAAGTGGAATCAAAAATTTGTTTTTATTTTAATTTTCACGTACTGCACGGTGCCCTTTTGACGAATCCGACTGAAAATTAGTCAGAAAAGACTCAAGACAATGATCTTACTCTCTGCCGAATTTTGTGACGTTTTGGCAAAAGGCGTGGCTATTAAGGTGCTGAAAAGTCCGATTGTACTTTGTGGCAACAAAAGCTCCGGCAACATGACTCAGATGATCCTATCTTCTCAAAGTTGTACACATTTGAGGATACTTCAGCCCTGAAGACATCTACCAACTTATTTTACATCGTAGTAGTAGCGCCACCAACTGGTAAAAGCTAATACAAGTTATTTTCTTGGATGTTTTTCTCCGTGCAACTCAACATGGTCGCCCTCATATATGCTCGGATGACTGTTTCGGCCATGAGGATGTCACAATACGAAATTCATGATTTTTCGTGAAAAGTTGTGGGAGTGGCATTGCACTGTTCGGCAATAAAACAAAGCTGATTATGAGGTTCTAAATATGAACGACAACTCGTAAAACTTTACACACACATCAGGCCGAGCAAATTTATCAATATTTTATAAGTTAGTTGTGCAGCTTTTTTGAAATGGCTCGCCATGGCCCTCGAGAAATGTTAAAAAAAAGCAGCTCTGGTTGAGTGTTTCACCTCGCTTTTTGTAAATTTTATGGAGTACAGTGAACCCTCGGTTATCGCGGTTAATGGGGACCGAGACCACCCGCGAAAACTGAAAATCCGCGAAGTAGCGGCGCACCTTCAAAAATGCTTAAAAAAAATATACAATATATATAATAATATATATATATATATATATATATATATATATATATATATATACGGGGAGAGAGAGAGTGAAATTCATTTTAGAACAAAAAAAACAAATTATTATTAAAACGTATTATTTTTTTATTCCCCAGCCATTCTTTTTGTATTTATTTAATTACTCCGACTTTTACCTGCTGGTACGCCGTCCGGTGTGCCCTGTGAAATGAAAGGTGGCATTCTTTATTTATTTATTCATTTATTCATTCATAACTGACAGCCTCGCGCTCCGCTCGTGCCCGGGCGGAAGAGGTGCTCCAATTCGGCTTAACTGTGACACACGCCCGCCCTCCTCCCCCGGAACTTCCATTCGGTTAAACTTAGGGGCCGCTTGGCACCGCCCGTGCCCGGGGAAGGTGCTCCTCTTCGGCTTACTGTGACGCGAGCATGCCCTCCTCCTCCGGAGCTTCCATTCAGTTAAACTTAGGGGCCGCTTGGAACCGCCCGTGCCCGGGGAAGGTGCTCCTCTTCGGCTTACTGTGACGCGAGCATGCCCTCCTCCTCCGGAGCTTCCATTCGGTTAAACTTAGGGGCCGCTTGGAACCGCCCGTGCCCGGGGAAGGTGCTCCTCTTCGGCTTACTGTGACGCGAGCATGCCCTCCTCCTCCGGAGCTTCCATTCGGTTAAACTTAGGGGCCGCTTGGCACCGCCCGTGCCCGGGGAAGGTGCTCCTCTACGGCTTAACTGCCACGCACGCCGGCCGGAGCTCTGGTACGGTCCGAACCGCGCGAAACGTCGCCACCGATCGTGTCCGGGAGAACGTGCTCTTCTTCGTCCACTCTCCTCTTCGCCCACGCTCTTCTTCGGCGCACGCCGGCCGTCTAACCGCTCCAGCGCCCCGTCGTGCCGCTCGGCGAAACTACAATGCCCCCGAATATTTTTTAGACCCGCGAAGCACTGAACCCGCGAAAGGTGAACCGCGAAGTAGCGAGGGTTCACTGTATGTATAAGACCAAGACCTACAAAAAAGTCTCTTGGAGCAATGAGCTAGGTTTTACAGGAAGTCGGCCATTTTGAATTTACTTAAAAGGGGGCGAGTCACCACAATGGACTTTGTGTAGAAATTATTATTGGGGCCCGAGCAGCGACGGCGGCGAGGTCCCTATTGTTTTTGTAGAAATTATTATTAGGGCCTGAGCAGCGACCGCTACGAGGTCCCCATTGTTTTTGTGGAAATTATTATTATTTTTATTATTATTATTATTAGGGCCCGAGCAGTGACCGCTGCGAGGTCCCTATTGTTTTTCTAGAAATTGTTATTAGGGCCCGAGCTGCGACGGCTGCGAGGTCCCTATTGTTTTTGTAGAAAATATTATTACTTTTATTATTATTAATATTATTATTATTATTATTAGGGCCTGAGCAGCGACCGCTGCGAAGTCCCTATTGTTTTTGTAGAAATTATTATTATTATTATTTTTCCGATTGTTCGATCGCATTTTTGACCCCCGAAACATGCACAAAAACTCACCTAACTTGGCAGTCTCATCGGGCATGGCGAAAAATTTGATATTTTAACGTCTAATATGAACAGGAAGTGAGTTATGAATTTTTGAAAGTCCGACTTTTGCCCTTTTTTGCATGTTTACAGGGGTCATTCTTTTGCACCCTGATCCTAAAGGCTTCATCTGATTGCCTTAAAATTCTGTCTGTAGCATCTGAAGACCTGGGACAAACACTGGGGCTAAAATTTTTTGTTTCCGAAATACTATATGACGGGGGCGGGGCTTCAAAGTTTTCACTTAAGATTTCCTTCGCCGCAATGGACAAAATGCTTAATAACTCTCCTGCACATGCTGCTAAAAATCCAAAACTTCACATGTACATAAAAAGTCTGTACCTGAAGACATCTATATGTTTATATTCAGTTATACACCTTGCGCCAATCAATATCATTTTTTACATTTTGACGTACTGCACGGTGCCCTTTTAACGAATCTGATTGAAAATTGGCTAGAAAAGACTCAAGACATTGATCTTACTCTATCCCTATTTTTGTGACTTTCCTTCGAAGGGCGTGGCTATTACGGTGCCGCAGAGTCTGATTATTCTCCGTGGCAACAAAAGTTCCTGCAAAATGATTCAGATGATCCATCTTCTCGAAATTTTTCACATTTGAGGATATTCAGGCCCTGAAGACGGCTGCCAACTTATTTTTGATCGCAGTGGTAGCGCCACCAACTGGTTAAAACAAATACAAATTATTTTCGTTGATGTTTTTCTCCGGGCAGGTGAACAAAATCTACCTTATATTTGCTCGGATGACTGTTTCGGCCATGAGGATGTCACAATACGAAATTCGTCCTTTTTCGTGAAAAGTTGTGGGAGTGGCATTGCACTGTTCGGCAATAAAACAAAGCTGATTATGAGGTTCTAAATATGAACGACAACTCGTAAAACTTTACACACACATCAGGCCGAGCAAATTTATCAATATTTTATACGTTAGTTGTGCAGCTTTTTTGAAATGGCTCGCCATGGCCCTCGAGAAATGTTAAAAAAAGCAGCTCTGGTTGAGTGTTTCACCTCGCTTTTTGTAAATTTTATGGAGTACAGTGAACCCTCGGTTATCGCGGTTAACGGGGACCGAGACCACCCGCGAAAACTGAAAATCCGCGAAGTAGCGGCGCACCTTCAAAAATGCTTAAAAAAAATAAACAATATATATAATAAATATATATATATATATATATATATATATATATATATATATATATACGGGGAGAGAGAGAGTGAAATTCATGTTATAACAAAAAAACCAAATTATTATTAAAACGTATTATTTTTTTATTCCCCAGCCATTCTTTTAGTATTTATTTAATTACTCCGACTTTTACCTGCTGGTACGCCGTCCGGTGTGCCCTGTGAAATGAAAGGTGGCATTCTTTATTTATTTATTCATTTATTCATTCATAACTGACAGCCTCGCGCTCCGCTCGTGCCCGGGCAGAAGAGGTGCTCCAATTTGGCTTAACTGTGACACACGCCCGCCCTCCGCCCCCGGAGCTTCCATTCGGTTAAACTTAGGGGCCGCTTGGCACCGCCCGTGCCCGGGGAAGGTGCTCCTCTTCGGCTTACTGTGACGCGAGCATGCCCTCCTCCTCCGGAGCTTCCATTCGGTTAAACTTAGGGGCCGCTTGGAACCGCCCGTGCCCGGGGAAGGTGCTCCTCTACGGCTTAACTGCCACGCACGCCGGCCGGAGCTCTGGTACGGTCCGAACCGCGCGAAACGTCGCCACCGATCGTGTCCGGGGGAACGTGCTCTTCTTCGTCCACTCTCCTCTTCGCCCACGCTCTTCTTCGGCGCACGCCGGCCGTCTAACCGCTCCAGCGCCCCGTCGTGCCGCTCGGCGAAACTACAATGCCCCCGAATATTTTTTAGACCCGCGAAGCACTGAACCCGCGAAAGGTGAACCGCGAAGTAGCGAGGGTTCACTGTATGTATAAGACCAAGACCTACAAAAAAGTCTCTTGGAGCAATGAGCTAGGTTTTACAGGAAGTCGGCCATTTTGAATTTACTTAAAAGGGGGCGGGTCACCACAATGGACTTTGTGTAGAAATTATTATTGGGGCCCGAGCAGCGACCGCGGCCAGGTCCCTATTGTTTTTGTAGAAAACATTATTACTTTTATTATTATTATTATTATTATTATTAGGGCCTGAGCAGCGACCGCTGCGAAGTCCCTATTGTTTTTGTAGAAATTATTATTATTATTATTTTTCCGATTGTTCGATCGCATTTTTGACCCCCGAAACATGCACAAAAACTCACCAAACTTGGCAGTCTCATCGGGCATGGCGAAAAATTTGATATTTTAACGTCTAATATGAACAGGAAGTGAGTTATGAATTTTTGAAAGTCCGACTTTTGCCCTTTTTTGCATGTTTACAGGGGTCATTCTTTTGCACCCTGATCCTAAAGGCTTCATCTGATTGCCTTAAAATTCTGTCTGTAGCATCTGAAGACCTGGGACAAACACTGGGGCTAAAATTTTTTGTTTCCGAAATACTATATGACGGGGGCGGGGCTTCAAAGTTTTCACTTAAGATTTCCTTCGCCGCAATGGACAAAATGCTTAATAACTCTCCTGCACATGCTGCTAAAAATCCAAAACTTCACATGTACATAAAGAGTCTGTACCTGAAGACATCTATATGTTTATATTCAGTTATACACCTTGCGCCAATCAATATCATTTTTTACATTTTGACGTACTGCATGGTGCCCTTTTAACGAATCCGATTGAAAATTGGCTAGAAAAGACTCAAGACATTGATCTTACTCTATCCCTATTTTTGTGACTTTCCTTCGAAGGGCGTGGGTATTACGGTGCCGCAGAGTCTGATTATTCTCCGTGGCAACAAAAGTTCCTGCAAAATGATTCAGATGATCCATCTTCTCGAAATTTTTCACATTTGAGGATATTCAGGCCCTGAAGACGGCTGCCAACTTATTTTTGATCGCAGTGGTAGCACCACCAACTGGTTAAAACAAATACAAATTATTTTCGTTGATTTTTTTCTCCGGGCAGGTTAACAAAATCTACCTTACATTTGCTCGGATGAGTGTTTAGGCCTTGAGGATGTCACAATACGAAAGTCTTTCGCCTTCTTCAGAGTGTCACATGATGGTGTCTTGTGGCCCGTCTTTATCAGCTGATGTTCCATGAGGGCGTGACTTACCTGTCACAAGAACGAAGGCAAGTCACGCCCCCCGCTGTCCGTTCACTCCGCCAAAATGCTGCTCCAGGTGGTAGAGAGGATGAAGGCTCCCTTGTCTCTGTTCATGGTTTTTATGCCTCGCTTGCAGATCTCAATGGCCTCTCTGATCCAGCGCTGTTGTTTGTTCTCTTCTGTGCGGATGACCCTGCCCTTCTCCCGGTCCATGATGTGGTTTTCCCTTTTGCAGTGGTCAGTGATTGCTGATTTGTAATGTTCATGTTGTGCTTGTTCTTTTACTGCTCTGATTTTTTAATTTTTTTGACAGGTAAGTCACACCCTCATGGAACATCAGCTGATAAAGACTGGTCTCAAGACACCATCATGCGACACTCTGAAGAAGGCGAAAGACTCGCCGAAACATGTCAGGTAAAAAATTAACCTAAAACATAAATGTCTGCTTTTAATGAATCAGTCAAATATCAATAATAAGAAGACAAAATGAACCTAATACAAATAAATGAATGCTTAATAACTCCCCTGCACATGCTCCTAAAAATCCAAACCTTCACCTGTAAATAAAACGTCCCGACCTGAAGACATCTTAATGTTATTATTTTGTTATACACACAGTGCCGCCAAGTGGAATCAAAAATTTGTTTTTATTTTAATTTTCACGTACTGCACGGTGCCCTTTTGACGAATCCGACTGAAAATTAGTCAGAAAAGACTCAAGACAATGATCTTACTCTCTGCCGAATTTTGTGACGTTTTGGCAAAAGGCGTGGCTATTAAGGTGCTGAAAAGTCCGATTGTACTTTGTGGCAACAAAAGCTCCGGCAACATGACTCAGATGATCCTATCTTCTCGAAGTTGTACACATTTGAGGATACTTCAGCCCTGAAGACATCTACCAACTTATTTTACATCGTAGTAGTAGCGCCACCAACTGGTAAAAGCTAATACAAGTTATTTTCTTGGATGTTTTTCTCCGTGCAACTCAACATGGTCGCCCTCATATATTCTCGGATGACTGTTTCGGCCATGAGGATGTCACAATACGAAATTCATGATTTTTCGTGAAAAGTTGTGGGAGTGGCATTGCACTGTTCGGCAATAAAACAAAGCTGATTATGAGGTTCTAAATATGAACGACAACTCGTAAAACTTTACACACACATCAGGCCGAGCAAATTTATCAATATTTTATAAGTTAGTTGTGCAGCTTTTTTGAAATGGCTCGCCATGGCCCTCGAGAAATGTTAAAAAAAAGCAGCTCTGGTTGAGTGTTTCACCTCGCTTTTTGTAAATTTTATGGAGTACAGTGAACCCTCGGTTATCGCGGTTAATGGGGACCGAGACCACCCGCGAAAACTGAAAATCCGCGAAGTAGCGGCGCACCTTCAAAAATGCTTAAAAAAAATATACAATATATATAATAAATATATATATATATATATATATATATATATATATATATATATATATACGGGGAGAGAGAGAGTGAAATTCATTTTAGAACAAAAAAAACAAATTATTATTAAAACGTTTTATTTTTTTATTCCCCAGCCATTGTTTTTGTATTTATTTAATTACTCCGACTTTTACCTGCTGGTACGCCGTCCGGTGTGCCCTGTGAAATGAAAGGTGGCATTCTTTATTTATTTATTCATTTATTCATTCATAACTGACAGCCTCGCGCTCCGCTCGTGCCCGGGCGGAAGAGGTGCTCCAATTCGGCTTAACTGTGACACACGCCCGCCCTCCTCCCCCGGAACTTCCATTCGGTTAAACTTAGGGGCCGCTTGGCACCGCCCGTGCCCGGGGAAGGTGCTCCTCTTCGGCTTACTGTGACGCGAGCATGCCCTCCTCCTCCGGAGCTTCCATTCAGTTAAACTTAGGGGCCGCTTGGAACCGCCCGTGCCCGGGGAAGGTGCTCCTCTTCGGCTTACTGTGACGCGAGCATGCCCTCCTCCTCCGGAGCTTCCATTCGGTTAAACTTAGGGGCCGCTTGGAACCGCCCGTGCCCGGGGAAGGTGCTCCTCTTCGGCTTACTGTGACGCGAGCATGCCCTCCTCCTCCGGAGCTTCCATTCGGTTAAACTTAGGGGCCGCTTGGCACCGCCCGTGCCCGGGGAAGGTGCTCCTCTACAGCTTAACTGCCACGCACGCCGGCCGGAGCTCTGGTACGGTCCGAACCGCGCGAAACGTCGCCACCGATCGTGTCCGGGAGAACGTGCTCTTCTTCGTCCACTCTCCTCTTCGCCCACGCTCTTCTTCGGCGCACGCCGGCCGTCTAACCGCTCCAGCGCCCCGTCGTGCCGCTCGGCGAAACTACAATGCCCCCGAATATTTTTTAGACCCGCGAAGCACTGAACCCGCGAAAGGTGAACCGCGAAGTAGCGAGGGTTCACTGTATGTATAAGACCAAGACCTACAAAAAAGTCTCTTGGAGCAATGAGCTAGGTTTTACAGGAAGTCGGCCATTTTGAATTTACTTAAAAGGGGGCGAGTCACCACAATGGACTTTGTGTAGAAATTATTATTGGGGCCCGAGCAGCGACGGCGGCGAGGTCCCTATTGTTTTTGTAGAAATTATTATTAGGGCCTGAGCAGCGACCGCTACGAGGTCCCCATTGTTTTTGTGGAAATTATTATTATTTTTATTATTATTATTATTAGGGCCCGAGCAGTGACCGCTGCGAGGTCCCTATTGTTTTTCTAGAAATTGTTATTAGGGCCCGAGCTGCGACGGCTGCGAGGTCCCTATTGTTTTTGTAGAAAATATTATTACTTTTATTATTATTAATATTATTATTATTATTATTAGGGCCTGAGCAGCGACCGCTGCGAAGTCCCTATTGTTTTTGTAGAAATTATTATTATTATTATTTTTCCGATTGTTCGATCGCATTTTTGACCCCCGAAACATGCACAAAAACTCACCAAACTTGGCAGTCTCATCGGGCATGGCGAAAAATTTGATATTTTAACGTCTAATATGAACAGGAAGTGAGTTATGAATTTTTGAAAGTCCGACTTTTGCCCTTTTTTGCATGTTTACAGGGGTCATTCTTTTGCACCCTGATCCTAAAGGCTTCATCTGATTGCCTTAAAATTCTGTCTGTAGCATCTGAAGACCTGGGACAAACACTGGGGCTAAAATTTTTTGTTTCCGAAATACTATATGACGGGGCCGGGGCTTCAAAGTTTTCACTTAAGATTTCCTTCGCCGCAATGGACAAAATGCTTAATAACTCTCCTGCACATGCTGCTAAAAATCCAAAACTTCACATGTACATAAAAAGTCTGTACCTGAAGACATCTATATGTTTATATTCAGTTATACACCTTGCGCCAATCAATATCATTTTTTACATTTTGACGTACTGCACGGTGCCCTTTTAACGAATCTGATTGAAAATTGGCTAGAAAAGACTCAAGACATTGATCTTACTCTATCCCTATTTTTGTGACTTTCCTTCGAAGGGCGTGGCTATTACGGTGCCGCAGAGTCTGATTATTCTCCGTGGCAACAAAAGTTCCTGCAAAATGATTCAGATGATCCATCTTCTCGAAATTTTTCACATTTGAGGATATTCAGGCCCTGAAGACGGCTGCCAACTTATTTTTGATCGCAGTGGTAGCGCCACCAACTGGTTAAAACAAATACAAATTATTTTCGTTTATTTTTTTCTCCGGGCAGGTGAACAAAATCTACCTTATATTTGCTCGGATGACTGTTTCGGCCATGAGGATGTCACAATACGAAATTCGTCCTTTTTCGTGAAAAGTTGTGGGAGTGGCATTGCACTGTTCGGCAATAAAACAAAGCTGATTATGAGGTTCTAAATATGAACGACAACTCGTAAAACTTTACACACACATCAGGCCGAGCAAATTTATCAATATTTTATACGTTAGTTGTGCAGCTTTTTTGAAATGGCTCGCCATGGCCCTCGAGAAATGTTAAAGAAAGCAGCTCTGGTTGAGTGTTTCACCTCGCTTTTTGTAAATTTTATGGAGTACAGTGAACCCTCGGTTATCGCGGTTAACGGGGACCGAGACCACCCGCGAAAACTGAAAATCCGCGAAGTAGCGGCGCACCTTCAAAAATGCTTAAAAAAAATAAACAATATATATAATAAATATATATATATTTATATATATATATATATATATATATATATATATATACGGGGAGAGAGAGAGTGAAATTCATGTTATAACAAAAAAACCAAATTATTATTAAAACGTATTATTTTTTTATTCCCCAGCCATTCTTTTAGTATTTATTTAATTACTCCGACTTTTACCTGCTGGTACGCCGTCCGGTGTGCCCTGTGAAATGAAAGGTGGCATTCTTTATTTATTTATTCATTTATTCATTCATAACTGACAGCCTCGCGCTCCGCTCGTGCCCGGGCAGAAGAGGTGCTCCAATTTGGCTTAACTGTGACACACGCCCGCCCTCCGCCCCCGGAGCTTCCATTCGGTTAAACTTAGGGGCCGCTTGGAACCGCCCGTGCCCGGGGAAGGTGCTCCTCTTCGGCTTACTGTGACGCGAGCATGCCCTCCTCCTCCGGAGCTTCCATTCGGTTAAACTTAGGGGCCGCTTGGCACCGCCCGTGCCCGGGGAAGGTGCTCCTCTACGGCTTAACTGCCACGCACGCTGGCCGGAGCTCTGGTACGGTCCGAACCGCGCGAAACGTCGTCACCGATCGTGTCCGGGAGAACGTGCTCTTCTTCGTCCACTCTCCTCTTCGCCCACGCTCTTCTTCGGCGCACGCCGGCCGTCTAACCGCTCCAGCGCCCCGTCGTGCCGCTCGGCGAAACTACAATGCCCCCGAATATTTTTTAGACCCGCGAAGCACTGAACCCGCTAAAGGTGAACCGCGAAGTAGCGAGGGTTCACTGTATGTATAAGACCAAGACCTACAAAAAAGTCTCTTGGAGCAATGAGCTAGGTTTTACAGGAAGTCGGCCATTTTGAATTTACTTAAAAGGTGGCGGGTCACCACAATGGACTTTGTGTAGAAATTATTATTGGGGCCCGAGCCGCGACCGCGGCGAGGTCCCTATTGTTTTTGTAGAAAATATTATTACTTTTATTATTATTATTATTATTATTATTAGGGCCTGAGCAGCGACCGCTGCGAAGTCCCTATTGTTTTTGTAGAAATTATTATTATTATTATTTTTCCGATTGTTCGATCGCATTTTTGACCCCCGAAACATGCACAAAAACTCACCAAACTTGGCAGTCTCATCGGGCATGGCGAAAAATTTGATATTTTAACGTCTAATATGAACAGGAAGTGAGTTATGAATTTTTGAAAGTCCGACTTTTGCCCTTTTTTGCATGTTTACAGGGGTCATTCTTTTGCACCCTGATCCTAAAGGCTTCATCTGATTGCCTTAAAATTCTGTCTGTAGCATCTGAAGACCTGGGACAAACACTGGGGCTAAAATTTTTTGTTTCCGAAATACTATATGACGGGGGCGGGGCTTCAAAGTTTTCACTTAAGATTTCCTTCGCCGCAATGGACAAAATGCTTAATAACTCTCCTGCACATGCTGCTAAAAATCCAAAACTTCACATGTACATAAAGAGTCTGTACCTGAAGACATCTATATGTTTATATTCAGTTATACACCTTGCGCCAATCAATATCATTTTTTACATTTTGACGTACTGCATGGTGCCCTTTTAACGAATCCGATTGAAAATTGGCTAGAAAAGACTCAAGACATTGATCTTACTCTATCCCTATTTTTATGACTTTCCTTCAAAGGGCGTGGCTATTACGGTGCCGCAGAGTCTGATTATTCTCCGTGGCAACAAAAGTTCCTGCAAAATGATTCAGATGATCCATCTTCTGGAAATCTTTCACATTTGAGGATATTCAGGCCCTGAAGACGGCTGCCAACTTATTTTTGATCGCAGTGGTAGCGCCACCAACTGGTTAAAACAAATACAAATTATTTTCGTTGATGTTTTTCTCCGGGCAGGTGAACAAAATCTACCTTATATTTGCTCGGATGAGTGTTTAGGCCTTGAGCATGTCACAATACAAAAGTCTTTCGCCTTCTTCAGAGTGTCACATGATGCTGTCTTGTGACCCGTCTTTATCAGCTGATGTTCCATGAGGGCGTGACTTACCTGTCACAAGAATGAAGGCAAGTCACGCCCCCCGCTGTCCGTTCACTCCGCCAAGATGCTGGTCCAGGTGGTAGAGAGGATGAAGGCTCCCTTGTCTCTGTTCATGGTTTTTATGCCTCGCTTGCAGATCTCAATGGCCTCTCTGATCCAGCGCTGTTGTTTGTTCTCTTCTGTGCGGATGACCCTGCCCTTCTCCCGGTCCATGATGTGGTTTTCCCTTTTGCAGTGGTCAGTGATTGCTGATTTGTAATGTTCATGTTGTGCTTGTTCTTTTACTGCTCTGATTTTTTCATTTTTTTGACAGGTAAGTCACACCCTCATGGAACATCAGCTGATAAAGACGGGTCTCAAGACACCATCATGCGACACTCTGAAGAAGGCGAAAGACTCGCCGAAACATGTCAGGTAAAAAATTAACCTAAAACATAATTGTCTGCTTTTAATGAATCAGTCAAATATCAATAATAAGAAGACAAAATGAACCTAATACAAATAAATGAATGCTTAATAACTCCCCTGCACATGCTCCTAAAAATCCAAACCTTCACCTGTAAATAAAACGTCCCGACCTGAAGACATCTTAATGTTATTATTTTGTTATACACACAGTGCCGCCAAGTGGAATCAAAAATTAGTTTTTATTTTAATTTTCACGTACTGCACGGTGCCCTTTTGACGAATCCGACTGAAAATGAGTCAGAAAAGACTCAAGACAATGATCTTACTCTCTGCCGAATTTTGTGACGTTTTGGCAAAAGGCGTGGCTATTAAGGTGCTGAAAAGTCCGATTGTACTCTGTGGCAACAAAAGCTCCGGCAACATGACTCAGATGATCCTATCTTCTCGAAGTTGTACACATTTGAGGATACTTCAGCCCTGAAGACATCTACCAACTTATTTTCCATCGTAGTAGTAGCGCCACCAACTGGTAAAAGCTAATACAAGTTATTTTCTTGGATGTTTTTCTCCGTGCAACTCAACAAGGTCGCCCTCATATATGCTCGGATGACTGTTTCGGCCATGAGGATGTCACAATACGAAATTCGTCCTTTTTCATGAAAAGTTGTGGGAGTGGCATTGCACTGTTCGGCAATAAAACAAAGCTGATTATGAGGTTCTAAATATGAACGACAACTCGTAAAACTTTACACACACATCAGGCCGAGCAAATTTATCAATATTTTATACGTTAGTTGTGCAGCTTTTTTGAAATGGCTCGCCATGGCCCTCGAGAAATGTTAAAAAAAGCAGCTCTGGTTGAGTGTTTCACCTCGCTTTTTGTAAATTTTATGGAGTACAGTGAACCCTCGGTTATCGCGGTTAACGGGGACCGAGACCACCCGCGAAAACTGAAAATCAGCGAAGTAGCGGCGCACCTTCAAAAATGCTTAAAAAAAATAAACAATATATATAATAAATATATATATATATATATATATATATATATATATATATATATATACGGGGAGAGAGAGAGTGAAATTCATGTTATAACAAAAAAACCAAATTATTATTAAAACGTATTATTTTTTTATTCCCCAGCCATTCTTTTAGTATTTATTTAATTACTCCGACTTTTACCTGCTGGTACGCCGTCCGGTGTGCCCTGTGAAATGAAAGGTGGCATTCTTTATTTATTTATTCATTTATTCATTCATAACTGACAGCCTCGCGCTCCGCTCGTGCCCGGGCAGAAGAGGTGCTCCAATTTGGCTTAACTGTGACACACGCCCGCCCTCCTCCCCCGGAGCTTCCATTCGGTTAAACTTAGGGGCCGCTTGGCACCGCCCGTGCCCGGGGAAGGTGCTCCTCTTCGGCTTACTGTGACGCGAGCATGCCCTCCTCCTCCGGAGCTTCCATTCGGTTAAACTTAGGGGCCGCTTGGAACCGCCCGTGCCCGGGGAAGGTGCTCCTCTACGGCTTAACTGCCACGCACGCCGGCCGGAGCTCTGGTACGGTCCGAACCGCGCGAAACGTCGCCACCGATCGTGTCCGGGGGAACGTGCTCTTCTTCGTCCACTCTCCTCTTCGCCCACGCTCTTCTTCGGCGCACGCCGGCCGTCTAACCGCTCCAGCGCCCCGTCGTGCCGCTCGGCGAAACTAAAATGCCCCCGAATATTTTTTAGACCCGCGAAGCACTGAACCCGCGAAAGGTGAACCGCGAAGTAGCGAGGGTTCACTGTATGTATAAGACCAAGACCTACAAAAAAGTCTCTTGGAGCAATGAGCTAGGTTTTACAGGAAGTCGGCCATTTTGAATTTACTTAAAAGGGGGCGGGTCACCACAATGGACTTTGTGTAGAAATTATTATTGGGCCCCGAGCAGCGACCGCGGCGAGGTCCCTATTGTTTTTGTAGAAAACATTATTACTTTTATTATTATTATTATTATTATTATTAGGGCCTGAGCAGCGACCGCTGCGAAGTCCCTATTGTTTTTGTAGAAATTATTATTATTATTATTTTTCCGATTGTTCGATCGCATTTTTGACCCCCGAAACATGCACAAAAACTCACCAAACTTGGCAGTCTCATCGGGCATGGCGAAAAATTTGATATTTTAACGTCTAATATGAACAGGAAGTGAGTTATGAATTTTTGAAAGTCCGACTTTTGCCCTTTTTTGCATGTTTACAGGGGTCATTCTTTTGCACCCTGATCCTAAAGGCTTCATCTGATTGCCTTAAAATTCTGTCTGTAGCATCTGAAGACCTGGGACAAACACTGGGGCTAAAATTTTTTGTTTCCGAAATACTATATGACGGGGGCGGGGCTTCAAAGTTTTCACTTAAGATTTCCTTCGCCGCAATGGACAAAATGCTTAATAACATTCCTGCACATGCTGCTAAAAATCCAAAACTTCACATGTACATAAAGAGTCTGTACCTGAAGACATCTATATGTTTATATTCAGTTATACACCTTGCGCCAATCAATATCAATTTTTACATTTTGACGTACTGCACGGTGCCCTTTTAACGAATCTGATTGAAAATTGGCTAGAAAAGACTCAAGACATTGATCTTACTCTATCCCTATTTTTGTGACTTTCCTTCGAAGGGCGTGGCTATTACGGTGCCGCAGAGTCTGATTATTCTCCGTGGCAACAAAAGTTCCTGCAAAATGATTCAGATGATCCATCTTCTCGAAATTTTTCACATTTGAGGATATTCAGGCCCTGAAGACGGCTGCCAACTTATTTTTGATCGCAGTGGTAGCGCCACCAACTGGTTAAAACAAATACAAATTATTTTCGTTGATTTTTTTCTCCGGGCAGGTTAACAAAATCTACCTTACATTTGCTCGGATGAGTGTTTAGGCCTTGAGGATGTCACAATACGAAAGTCTTTCGCCTTCTTCAGAGTGTCACATGATGGTGTCTTGTGGCCCGTCTTTATCAGCTGATGTTCCATGAGGGCGTGACTTACCTGTCACAAGAATGCAGGCAAGTCACGCCCCCCGCTGTCCGTTCACTCCGCCAAAATGCTGCTCCAGGTGGTAGAGAGGATGAAGGCTCCCTTGTCTCTGTTCATGGTTTTTATGCCTCGCTTGCAGATCTCAATGGCCTCTCTGATCCAGCGCTGTTGTTTGTTCTCTTCGGTGCGGATGACCCTGCCCTTCTCCCGGTCCATGATGTGGTTTTCCCTTTTGCAGTGGTCAGTGATTGCTCATTTGTAATGTTCATGTTGTGCTTGTTCTTTTACTGCTCTGATTTTTTCATTTTTTTGACAGGTAAGTCACACCCTCATGGAACATCAGCTGATAAAGACGGGTCTCAAGACACCATCATGCGACACTCTGAAGAAGGCAAAAGACTCGCCGAAACATGTCAGGTAAAAAATTAACCTAAAACATAATTGTCTGCTTTTAATGAATCAGTCAAATATCAATAATAAGAAGACAAAATGAACCTAATACAAATAAATGAATGCTTAATAACTCCCCTGCACATGCTCCTAAAAATCCAAACCTTCACCTGTAAATAAAACGTCCCGACCTGAAGACATCTTAATGTTATTATTTTGTTATACACACAGCGCCGCCAAGTGGAATCAAAAATTTGTTTTTATTTTAATTTTCACGTACTGCACGGTGCCCTTTTGACGAATCCGACTGAAAATTAGTCAGAAAAGACTCAAGACAATGATCTTACTCTCTGCCGAATTTTGTGACGTTTTGGCAAAAGGCGTGGCTATTACGGTGCTGAAAAGTCCGATTGTACTCTGTGGCAACAAAAGCTCCGGCAACATGACTCAGATGATCCTATCTTCTCGAAGTTGTACACATTTGAGGATACTTCAGCCCAGAAGACATCTACCAACTTATTTTACATCGTAGTAGTTGCGCCACCAACTGGTAAAAGCTAATACAAGTTATTTTCTTGGATGTTTTTCTCCGTGCAACTCAACAAGGTCGCCCTCATATATGCTCGGATGACTGTTTCGGCCATGAGGATGTCACAATACGAAATTAGTCCTTTTTCGTGAAAAGTTGTGGGAGTGGCATTGCACTGTTCGGCAATAAAACAACGCTGATTATGAGGTTCTAAATATGAACGACAACTCGTGAAACTTTACACACACATCAGGCCGAGCAAATTTATCAATATTTTATACGTTAGTTGTGCAGCTTTTTTGAAATGGCTCGCCATGGCCCTCGAGAAATGTTCAAAAAAGCAGCCCTGATTGAGTGTTTCACCTCGCTTTTTGTAAATTTTATGGAGTACAGTGAACCCTCGGTTATCGCGGTTAATGGGGACCGAGACCACCCGCGAAAACTGAAAATCCGCGAAGTAGCGGCGCACCTTCAAAAATGCTTAAAAAAAATATACAATATATATATATATAGATATATATATATATATATATATATATATATACGGGGAGAGAGAGAGTGAAATTCATTTTATAACAAAAAAACCAAATTATTATTAAAACGTATTATTTTTTTATTCCCCAGCCATTCTTTTTGTATTTATTTAATTACTCCGACTTTTACCTGCTGGTACGCCGTCCGGTGTGCCCTGTGAAATGAAAGGTGGCATTCTTTATTTATTTATTCATTCATAACTGACAGCCTCGCGCTCCGCTCGTGCCCGGGCGGAAGAGGTGCTCCAATTCGGCTTAACTGTGACACACGCCCGCCCTCCTCCCCCGGAACTTCCATTCTGTTAAACTTAGGGGCCGCTTGGCACCGCCCGTGCCCGGGGAAGGTGCTCCTCTTCGGCTTACTGTGACGCGAGCATGCCCTCCTCCTCCGGAGCTTCCATTCAGTTAAACTTAGGGGCCGCTTGGAACCGCCCGTGCCCGGGGAAGGTGCTCCTCTTCGGCTTACTGTGACGCGAGCATGCCCTCCTCCTCCGGAGCTTCCATTCGGTTAAACTTAGGGGCCGCTTGGAACCGCCCGTGCCCGGGGAAGGTGCTCCTCTTCGGCTTACTGTGACGCGAGCATGCCCTCCTCCTCCGGAGCTTCCATTCGGTTAAACTTAGGGGCCGCTTGGCACCGCCCGTGCCCGGGGAAGGTGCTCCTCTACGGCTTAACTGCCACGCACGCCGGCCGGAGCTCTGGTACGGTCCGAACCGCGCGAAACGTCGCCACCGATCGTGTCCGGGAGAACGTGCTCTTCTTCGTCCACTCTCCTCTTCGCCCACGCTCTTCTTCGGCGCACGCCGGCCGTCTAACCGCTCCAGCGCCCCATTTGAGGATATTCAGGCCCTGAAGACGGCTGCCAACTTATTTTTGATCGCAGTGGTAGCGCCACCAACTGGTTAAAACAAATACAAATTATTTTCGTTGATTTTTTTCTCCGGGCAGGTTAACAAAATCTACCTTACATTTGCTCGGATGAGTGTTTAGGCCTTGAGGATGTCACAATACGAAAGTCTTTCGCCTTCTTCAGAGTGTCACATGATGGTGTCTTGTGGCCCGTCTTTATCAGCTGATGTTCCATGAGGGCGTGACTTACCTGTCACAAGAATGAAGGCAAGTCACGCCCCCCGCTGTCCGTTCACTCCGCCAAAATGCTGCTCCAGGTGGTAGGTGCTCCAATTCGGCTTAACTGTGACACACGCCCGCCCTCCTCCCCCGGAACTTCCATTCTGTTAAACTTAGGGGCCGCTTGGCACCGCCCGTGCCCGGGGAAGGTGCTCCTCTTCGGCTTACTGTGACGCGAGCATGCCCTCCTCCTCCGGAGCTTCCATTCAGTTAAACTTAGGGGCCGCTTGGAACCGCCCGTGCCCGGGGAAGGTGCTCCTCTTTGGCTTACTGTGACGCGAGCATGCCCTCCTCCTCCGGAGCTTCCATTCGGTTAAACTTAGGGGCCGCTTGGAACCGCCCGTGCCCGGGGAAGGTGCTCCTCTTCGGCTTACTGTGACGCGAGCATGCCCTCCTCCTCCGGAGCTTCCATTCGGTTAAACTTAGGGGCCGCTTGGCACCGCCCGTGCCCGGGGAAGGTGCTCCTCTACGGCTTAACTGCCACGCACGCCGGCCGGAGCTCTGGTACGGTCCGAACCGCGCGAAACGTCGCCACCGATCGTGTCCGGGAGAACGTGCTCTTCTTCGTCCACTCTCCTCTTCGCCCACGCTCTTCTTCGGCGCACGCCGGCCGTCTAACCGCTCCAGCGCCCCATTTGAGGATACTCAGGCCCTGAAGACGGCTGCCAACTTATTTTTGATCGCAGTGGTAGCGCCACCAACTGGTTAAAACAAATACAAATTATTTTCGCTCGGCGAAACTACAATGCCCCCGAATATTTTTTAGACCCGCGAAGCACTGAACCCGCGAAAGGTGAACCGCGAAGTAGCGAGGGTTCACTGTATGTATAAGACCAAGACCTACAAAAAAGTCTCTTGGAGCAATGAGCTAGGTTTTACAGGAAGTCGGCCATTTTGAATTTACTTAAAAGGGGGCGGGTCACCACAATGGACTTTGTGTAGAAATTATTATTGGGGCCCGAGCAGCGACGGCGGCGAGGTCCCTATTGTTTTTGTAGAAATTATTATTAGGGCCTGAGCAGCGACCGCTACGAGGTCCCCATTTTCACTCTCTCTCTCCCCGTATATATATATATATATATATATATATATATATATATATATATATATATTTATTATATATATTGTATATTTTTTTTAAGCATTTTTGAAGGTGCGCCGCTACTTCGCGGATTTTCAGTTTTCGCGGGTGGTCTCGGTCCCCATTAACCGCGATAACCGAGGGTTCACTGTACTCCATAAAATTTACAAAAAGCGAGGTGAAACACTCAATCAGGGCTGCTTTTTTGAACATTTCTCGAGGGCCATGGCGAGCCATTTCAAAAAAGCTGCACAACTAACGTATAAAATATTGATAAATTTGCTCGGCCTGATGTGTGTGTAAAGTTTCACGAGTTGTCGTTCATATTTAGAACCTCATAATCAGCGTTGTTTTATTGCCGAACAGTGCAATGCCACTCCCACAACTTTTCACGAAAAAGGACTAATTTCGTATTGTGACATCCTCATGGCCGAAACAGTCATCCGAGCATATATGAGGGCGACCTTGTTGAGTTGCACGGAGAAAAACATCCAAGAAAATAACTTGTATTAGCTTTTACCAGTTGGTGGCGCTACTACTACGATGAAAAATAAGTCGGTAGATGTCTTCAGGGCTGAAGTATCCTCAAATGTGTACAACTTCGAGAAGATAGGATCATCTGAGTCATGTTGCCGGAGCTTTTGTTGCCACAGAGTACAATCGGACTTTTCAGCACCTTAATAGCCACGCCTTTTGCCAAAACGTCACAAAATTCGGCAGAGAGTAAGATCATTGTCTTGAGTCTTTTCTGACTAATTTTCAGTCGGATTCGTCAAAAGGGCACCGTGCAGTACGTGAAAATTAAAATAAAAACAAATTTTTGATTCCACTTGGCGGCGCTGTGTGTATAACAAAATAATAACATTAAGATGTCTTCAGGTCGGGACGTTTTATTTACAGGTGAAGGTTTGGATTTTTAGGAGCATGTGCAGGGGAGTTATTAAGCATTCATTTATTTGTATTAGGTTCATTTTGTCTTCTTATTATTGATATTTGACTGATTCATTAAAAGCAGACAATTATGTTTTAGGTTAATTTTTTACCTGACATGTTTCGGCGAGTCTTTTGCCTTCTTCAGAGTGTCGCATGATGGTGTCTTGAGCTGATGTTCCATGAGGGTGTGACTTACCTGTCAAAAAAATGAAAAAATCAGAGCAGTAAAAGAACAAGCACAACATGAACATTACAAATCAGCAATCACTGACCACTGCAAAAGGGAAAACCACATCATGGACCGGGAGAAGGGCAGGGTCATCCGCACAGAAGAGAACAAACAACAGCGCTGGATCAGAGAGGCCATTGAGATCTGCAAGCGAGGCATAAAAACCATGAACAGAGACAAGGGAGCCTTCATCCTCTCTACCACCTGGAGCAGCATCTTGGCGGAGTGAACGGACAGCGGGGGGCGTGACTTGCCTTCATTCTTGTGACAGGTAAGTCACGCCCTCATGGAACATCAGCTGATAAAGACGGGTCACAAAACAGCATCATGTGACACTCTGAAGAAGGCGAAAGACTTTCGTATTGTGACATGCTCAAGGCCTAAACACTCATCCGAGCAAATATAAGGTAGATTATGTTCACCTGCCCGGAGAAAAACATCAACGAAAATAATTTGTATTTGTTTTAACCAGTTGGTGGCACTACCACTGCGATCAAAAATAAGTTGGCAGCCGTCTTCAGGGCCTGAATATCCTCAAATGTGAAAGATTTCCAGAAGATGGATCATCTGAATCATTTTGCAGGAACTTTTGTTGCCACGGAGAATAATCAGACTCTGCGGCACCGTAATAGCCACGCCCTTTGAAGGAAAGTCGTAAAAATAGGGATAGAGTAAGATCAATGTCTTGAGTCTTTTCTAGCCAATTTTCAATCAGATTCGTTAAAAGGGCACCGTGCAGTACGTCAAAATGTAAAAAATGATATTGATTGGCGCAAGGTGTATAACTGAATATAAACATATAGATGTCTTCAGGTACAGACTCTTTATGTACATGTGAAGTTTTGGATTTTTAGCAGCATGTGCAGGAGAGTTATTAAGCATTTTGTCCATTGCGGCGAAGGAAATCTTAAGTGAAAACTTTGATGCCTCGCCCCCGTCATATAGTATTTCGGAAACAAAAAATTTTAGCCCCAGTGTTTGTCCCAGGTCTTCAGATGCTACAGACAGAATTTTAAGGCAATCAGATGAAGCCTTTAGGATCAGGGTGCAAAAGAATGACCCCTGTAAACATGCAAAAAAGGGCAAAAGTCGGACTTTCAAAAATTCATAACTCACTTCCTGTTCATATTAGACGTTAAAATATCAAATTTTTCGCCATGCCCGATGAGACTGCCAAGTTTGGTGAGTTTTTGTGCATGTTTCGGGGGTCAAAAATGCGATCGAACAATCGGAAAAATAATAATAATAATAATTTCTACAAAAACAATAGGGACTTCGCAGCGGTCGCTGCTCAGGCCCTAATAATAATAATAATAATAATAATAAAAGTAATAATATTTTCTACAAAAACAATAGGGACCTCGCCGCGGTCGCTGCTCGGGCCCCAATAATAATTTCTACACAAAGTCCATTGTGGTGACCCGCCCCCTTTTAAGTAAATTCAAAATGGCCGACTTCCTGTAAAACCTAGCTCATTGCTCCAAGAGACTTTTTTGTAGGTCTTGGTCTTATACATACAGTGAACCCTCGCTACTTCGCGGTTCACCTTTCGCGGGTTCAGTGCTTCGCGGGTCTAAAAAATATTCGGGGGCATTGTAGTTTCGCCGAGCGGCACGACGGGGCGCTGGAGCGGTTAGACGGCCGGCGTGCGCCGAAGAAGAGCGTGGGCGAAGAGGAGAGTGGACGAAGAAGAGCACGTTCCCCCGGACACGATCGGTGGCGACGTTTCGCGCGGTTCGGACCGTACCAGAGCTCCGGCCAGCATGCGTGGCAGTTAAGCCGTAGAGGAGCACCTTCCCCGGGCACGGGCGGTGCCAAGCGGCCCCTAAGTTTAACCGAATGGAAGCTCCGGAGGAGGAGGGCATGCTCGCGTCACAGTAAGCCGAAGAGGAGCACCGTCCCCGGGCACGGGCGGTTCCAAGCGGCCCCTAAGTTTAACCGAATGGAAGCTCCGGAGGAGGAGGGCATGCTCGCGTCACAGTAAGCCGAAGAGGAGCACCTTCCCCGGGCACGGGCGGTGCCAAGCGGCCCCTAAGTTTAACCGAATGGAATCTCCGGGGGAGGAGGACGGGCGTGTGTCACAGTTAAGCCAAATTGGAGCACCTCTTCTGCCCGGGCACGAGCGGAGCGCGAGGCTGTCAGTTATGAATGAATAAATGAATAAATAAATAAAGAATGCCACCTTTCATTTCACAGGGCACACCGGACGGCGTACCAGCAGGTAAAAGTCGGAGTAATTAAATAAATACAAAAAGAATGGCTGGGGAATAAAAAAATAATACGTTTTAATAATAATTAGTTTTTTTTGTTATAACATGAATTTCACTCTCTCTCTCCCCGTATATATATATATATATATATATATATATATATATATATATATATATATATTTATATATTTATTGTATATATTGTATATTTTTTTTAAGCATTTTTGAAGGTGCGCCGCTACTTCGCGGATTTTCAGTTTTCGCGGGTGGTCTCGGTCCCCATTAACCGCGATAACCGAGGGTTCACTGTACTCCATAAAATTTACAAAAAGCGAGGTGAAACACTCAACCAGAGCTGCTTTTTTTTAACATTTCTCGAGGGCCATGGCGAGCCATTTCAAAAAAGCTGCACAACTAACGTATAAAATATTGATAAATTTGCTCGGCCTGATGTGTGTGTAAAGTTTTACGAGTTGTCGTTCATATTTAGAACCTCATATTCAGCTTTGTTTTATTGCCGAACAGTGCAATGCCACTCCCACAACTTTTCACGAAAAATCACAAATTTCGTATTGTGACATCCTCATGGCCGAAACAGTCATCCGAGCATATATGAGGGCGACCTTGTTGAGTTGCACGGAGAAAAACATCCAAGAAAATAACTTGTATTAGCTTTTACCAGTTGGTGGCGCTACTACTACAATGTAAAATAAGTTGGTAGATGTCTTCAGGGCTGAAATATCCTCAAATGTGTACAACTTCGAGAAGATAGGATCATCTGAGTCATGTTGCCGGAGCTTTTGTTGCCACAGAGTACAATCGGACTTTTCAGCACCTTAATAGCCACGCCTTTTGCCAAAACGTCACAAAATTCGGCAGAGAGTAAGATCATTGTCTTGAGTCTTTTCTGACTAATTTTCAGTCGGATTCGTCAAAAGGGCACCGTGCAGTACGTGAAAATTAAAATAAAAAAAAATTTTTGATTCCACTTGGCGGCACTGTGTGTATAACAAAATAATAACATTAAGATGTCTTCAGGTCGGGACGTTTTATTTACAGGTGAAGGTTTGGATTTTTAGGAGCATGTGCAGGGGAGTTATTAAGCATTCATTTATTTGTATTAGGTTCATTTTGTCTTCTTATTATTGATATTTGACTGATTCATTAAAAGCAGACAATTATGTTTAAGGTTAATTTTTTACCTGACATGTTTCGGCGAGTCTTTCGCCTTCTTCAGAGTGTCGCATGATGGTGTCTTGAGACCCGTCTTTATCAGCTGATGTTCCATGAGGGTGTGACTTACCTGTCAAAAAAATGAAAAAATCAGAGCAGTAAAAGAACAAGCACAACATGAACATTACAAATCAGCAATCACTGACCACTGCAAAAGGGAAAACCACATCATGGACCGGGAGAAGGGCAGGGTCATCCGCACAGAAGAGAACAAACAACAGCGCTGGATCAGAGAGGCCATTGAGATCTGCAAGCGAGGCATAAAAACCATGAACAGAGACAAGGGAGCCTTCATCCTCTCTACCACCTGGACCAGCATCTTGGCGGAGTGAACGGACAGCGGGGGGCGTGACTTGCCTTCATTCTTGTGACAGGTAAGTCACGCCCTCATGGAACATCAGCTGATAAAGACGGGTCACAAGACACCATCATGTGACACTCTGAAGAAGGCGAAAGACTTTTGTATTGTGACATGCTCAAGGCCTAAACACTCATCCGAGCAAATATAAGGTAGATTTTGTTCACCTGCCCGGAGAAAAACATCAACGAAAATAATTTGTATTTGTTTTAACCAGTTGGTGGCGCTACCACTGCGATCAAAAATAAGTTGGCAGCCGTCTTCAGGGCCTGAATATCCTCAAATGTGAAAGATTTCCAGAAGATGGATTATCTGAATCATTTTGCAGGAACTTTTGTTGCCACGGAGAATAATCAGACTCTGCGGCACCGTAATAGCCACGCCCTTTGAAGGAAAGTCATAAAAATAGGGATAGAGTAAGATCAATGTCTTGAGTCTTTTCTAGCCAATTTTCAATCGGATTCGTTAAAAGGGCACCATGCAGTACGTCAAAATGTAAAAAATGATATTGATTGGCGCAAGGTGTATAACTGAATATAAACATATAGATGTCTTCAGGTACAGACTCTTTATGTACATGTGAAGTTTTGGATTTTTAGCAGCATGTGCAGGAGAGTTATTAAGCATTTTGTCCATTGCGGCGAAGGAAATCTTAAGTGAAAACTTTGAAGCCCCGCCCCCGTCATATAGTATTTCGGAAACAAAAAATTTTAGCCCCAGTGTTTGTCCCAGGTCTTCAGATGCTACAGACAGAATTTTAAGGCAATCAGATGAAGCCTTTAGGATCAGGGTGCAAAAGAATGACCCCTGTAAACATGCAAAAAAGGGCAAAAGTCGGACTTTCAAAAATTCATAACTCACTTCCTGTTCATATTAGACGTGAAAATATCAAATTTTTCGCCATGCCCGATGAGACTGCCAAGTTTGGTGAGTTTTTGTGCATGTTTCGGGGGTCAAAAATGCGATCGAACAATCGGAAAAATAATAATAATAATAATTTCTACAAAAACAATAGGGACTTCGCAGCGGTCGCTGCTCAGGCCCTAATAATAATAATAATAATAATAATAAAAGTAATAATGTTTTCTACAAAAACAATAGGGACCTCGCCGCGGTCGCTGCTCGGGCCCCAATAATAATTTCTACACAAAGTCCATTGTGGTGACCCGCCCCCTTTTAAGTAAATTCAAAATGGCCGACTTCCTGTAAAACCTAGCTCATTGCTCCAAGAGACTTTTTTGTAGGTCTTGGTCTTATACATACAGTGAACCCTCGCTACTTCGCGGTTCACCTTTCGCGGGTTCAGTGCTTCGCGGGTCTAAAAAATATTCGGGGGCATTGTAGTTTCGCCGAGCGGCACGACGGGGCGCTGGAGCGGTTAGACGGCCGGCGTGCGCCGAAGAAGAGCGTGGGCGAAGAGGAGAGTGGACGAAGAAGAGCACGTTCCCCCGGACACGATCGGTGGCGACGTTTCGCGCGGTTCGGACCGTACCAGAGCTCCGGCCGGCGTGCGTGGCAGTTAAGCCGTAGAGGAGCACCTTCCTCGGGCACGGGCGGTTCCAAGCGGCCCCTAAGTTTAACCGAATGGAAGCTCCGGAGGAGGAGGGCATGCTCGCGTCACAGTAAGCCGAAGAGGAGCACCTTCCCCGGGCACGGGCGGTGCCAAGCGGCCCCTAAGTTTAACCGAATGGAAGCTCCGGGGGAGGAGGGCGGGCGTGTGTCACAGTTAAGCCAAATTGGAGCACCTCTTCTGCCCGGGCACGAGCGGAGCGCGAGGCTGTCAGTTATGAATGAATAAATAAATAAAGAATGCCACCTTTCATTTCACAGGGCACACCGGACGGCGTACCAGCAGGTAAAAGTCGGAGTAATTAAATAAATACTAAAAGAATGGCTGGGGAATAAAAAAATAATACGTTTTAATAATAATTTAGTTTTTTTGTTATAACATGAATTTCACTCTCTCTCTCCCCCGTATATATATATATATATATATATATATATATATATATTTATTATATATATTGTTTATTTTTTTTAAGCATTTTTGAAGGTGCGCCGCTACTTCGCGGATTTTCAGTTTTCGCGGGTGGTCTCGGTCCCCGTTAACCGCGATAACCGAGGGTTCACTGTACTCCATAAAATTTACAAAAAGCGAGGTGAAACACTCAACCAGAGCTGCTTTTTTTAACATTTCTCGAGGGCCATGGCGAGCCATTTCAAAAAAGCTGCACAACTAACGTATAAAATATTGATAAATTTGCTCGGCCTGATGTGTGTGTAAAGTTTTACGAGTTGTCGTTCATATTTAGAACCTCATAATCAGCTTTGTTTTATTGCCGAACAGTGCAATGCCACTCCCACAACTTTTCATGAAAAAGGACGAATTTCGTATTGTGACATCCTCATGGCCGAAACAGTCATCCGAGCATATATGAGGGCGACCTTGTTGAGTTGCACGGAGAAAAACATCCAAGAAAATAACTTGTATTAGCTTTTACCAGTTGGTGGCGCTACTACTACGATGTAAAATAAGTTGGTAGATGTCTTCAGGGCTGAAGTATCCTCAAATGTGTACAACTTCGAGAAGATAGGATCATCTGAGTCATGTTGCCGGAGCTTTTGTTGCCACAGAGTACAATCGGACTTTTCAGCACCTTAATAGCCACGCCTTTTGCCAAAACGTCACAAAATTCGGCAGAGAGTAAGATCATTGTCTTGAATCTTTTCTGACTCATTTTCAGTCGGATTCGTCAAAAGGGCACCGTGCAGTATGTGAAAATTAAAATAAAAACAAATTTTTGATTCCACTTGGCGGCACTGTGTGTATAACAAAATAATAACATTAAGATGTCTTCAGGTCGGGACGTTTTATTTACAGGTGAAGGTTTGGATTTTTAGGAGCATGTGCAGGGGAGTTATTAAGCATTCATTTATTTGTATTAGGTTCATTTTGTCTTCTTATTATTGATATTTGACTGATTCATTAAAAGCAGACAATTATGTTTTAGGTTAATTTTTTACCTGACATGTTTCGGCGAGTCTTTTGCCTTCTTCAGAGTGTCGCATGATGGTGTCTTGAGCTGATGTTCCATGAGGGTGTGACTTACCTGTCAAAAAAATGAAAAAATCAGAGCAGTAAAAGAACAAGCACAACATGAACATTACAAATCAGCAATCACTGACCACTGCAAAAGGGAAAACCACATCATGGACCGGGAGAAGGGCAGGGTCATCCGCACAGAAGAGAACAAACAACAGCGCTGGATCAGAGAGGCCATTGAGATCTGCAAGCGAGGCATAAAAACCATGAACAGAGACAAGGGAGCCTTCATCCTCTCTACCACCTGGAGCAGCATCTTGGCGGAGTGAACGGACTGCGGGGGGCGTGACTTGCCTTCATTCTTGTGACAGGTAAATCACGCCCTCATGGAACATCAGCTGATAAAGACGGGTCACAAGACAGCATCATGTGACACTCTGAAGAAGGCGAAAGACTTTCGTATTGTGACATGCTCAAGGCCTAAACACTCATCCGAGCAAATATAAGGTAGATTATGTTCACCTGCCCGGAGAAAAACATCAACGAAAATAATTTGTATTTGTTTTAACCAGTTGGTGGCACTACCACTGCGATCAAAAATAAGTTGGCAGCCGTCTTCAGGGCCTGAATATCCTCAAATGTGAAAGATTTCCAGAAGATGGATCATCTGAATCATTTTGCAGGAACTTTTGTTGCCACGGAGAATAATCAGACTCTGCGGCACCGTAATAGCCACGCCCTTTGAAGGAAAGTCGTAAAAATAGGGATAGAGTAAGATCAATGTCTTGAGTCTTTTCTAGCCAATTTTCAATCAGATTCGTTAAAAGGGCACCGTGCAGTACGTCAAAATGTAAAAAATGATATTGATTGGCGCAAGGTGTATAACTGAATATAAACATATAGATGTCTTCAGGTACAGACTCTTTATGTACATGTGAAGTTTTGGATTTTTAGCAGCATGTGCAGGAGAGTTATTAAGCATTTTGTCCATTGCGGCGAAGGAAATCTTAAGTGAAAACTTTGATGCCTCGCCCCCGTCATATAGTATTTCGGAAACAAAAAATTTTAGCCCCAGTGTTTGTCCCAGGTCTTCAGATGCTACAGACAGAATTTTAAGGCAATCAGATGAAGCCTTTAGGATCAGGGTGCAAAAGAATGACCCCTGTAAACATGCAAAAAAGGGCAAAAGTCGGACTTTCAAAAATTCATAACTCACTTCCTGTTCATATTAGACGTTAAAATATCAAATTTTTCGCCATGCCCGATGAGACTGCCAAGTTTGGTGAGTTTTTGTGCATGTTTCGGGGGTCAAAAATGCGATCGAACAATCGGAAAAATAATAATAATAATAATTTCTACAAAAACAATAGGGACTTCGCAGCGGTCGCTGCTCAGGCCCTAATAATAATAATAATAATAATAATAAAAGTAATAATATTTTCTACAAAAACAATAGGGACCTCGCCGCGGTCGCTGCTCGGGCCCCAATAATAATTTCTACACAAAGTCCATTGTGGTGACCCGCCCCCTTTTAAGTAAATTCAAAATGGCCGACTTCCTGTAAAACCTAGCTCATTGCTCCAAGAGACTTTTTTGTAGGTCTTGGTCTTATACATACAGTGAACCCTCGCTACTTCGCGGTTCACCTTTCGCGGGTTCAGTGCTTCGCGGGTCTAAAAAATATTCGGGGGCATTGTAGTTTCGCCGAGCGGCACGACGGGGCGCTGGAGCGGTTAGACGGCCGGCGTGCGCCGAAGAAGAGCGTGGGCGAAGAGGAGAGTGGACGAAGAAGAGCACGTTCCCCCGGACACGATCGGTGGCGACGTTTCGCGCGGTTCGGACCGTACCAGAGCTCCGGCCAGCATGCGTGGCAGTTAAGCCGTAGAGGAGCACCTTCCCCGGGCACGGGCGGTGCCAAGCGGCCCCTAAGTTTAACCGAATGGAAGCTCCGGAGGAGGAGGGCATGCTCGCGTCACAGTAAGCCGAAGAGGAGCACCGTCCCCGGGCACGGGCGGTTCCAAGCGGCCCCTAAGTTTAACCGAATGGAAGCTCCGGAGGAGGAGGGCATGCTCGCGTCACAGTAAGCCGAAGAGGAGCACCTTCCCCGGGCACGGGCGGTGCCAAGCGGCCCCTAAGTTTAACCGAATGGAATCTCCGGGGGAGGAGGACGGGCGTGTGTCACAGTGAAGCCAAATTGGAGCACCTCTTCTGCCCGGGCACGAGCGGAGCGCGAGGCTGTCAGTTATGAATGAATAAATGAATAAATAAATAAAGAATGCCACCTTTCATTTCACAGGGCACACCGGACGGCGTACCAGCAGGTAAAAGTCGGAGTAATTAAATAAATACAAAAAGAATGGCTGGGGAATAAAAAAATAATACGTTTTAATAATAATTAGTTTTTTTTGTTATAACATGAATTTCACTCTCTCTCTCCCCGTATATATATATATATATATATATATATATATATATATATATATATATATATTTATATATTTATTGTATATATTGTATATTTTTTTTAAGCATTTTTGAAGGTGCGCCGCTACTTCGCGGATTTTCAGTTTTCGCGGGTGGTCTCGGTCCCCATTAACCGCGATAACCGAGGGTTCACTGTACTCCATAAAATTTACAAAAAGCGAGGTGAAACACTCAACCAGAGCTGCTTTTTTTTAACATTTCTCGAGGGCCATGGCGAGCCATTTCAAAAAAGCTGCACAACTAACGTATAAAATATTGATAAATTTGCTCGGCCTGATGTGTGTGTAAAGTTTTACGAGTTGTCGTTCATATTTAGAACCTCATATTCAGCTTTGTTTTATTGCCGAACAGTGCAATGCCACTCCCACAACTTTTCACGAAAAATCACAAATTTCGTATTGTGACATCCTCATGGCCGAAACAGTCATCCGAGCATATATGAGGGCGACCTTGTTGAGTTGCACGGAGAAAAACATCCAAGAAAATAACTTGTATTAGCTTTTACCAGTTGGTGGCGCTACTACTACAATGTAAAATAAGTTGGTAGATGTCTTCAGGGCTGAAATATCCTCAAATGTGTACAACTTCGAGAAGATAGGATCATCTGAGTCATGTTGCCGGAGCTTTTGTTGCCACAGAGTACAATCGGACTTTTCAGCACCTTAATAGCCACGCCTTTTGCCAAAACGTCACAAAATTCGGCAGAGAGTAAGATCATTGTCTTGAGTCTTTTCTGACTAATTTTCAGTCGGATTCGTCAAAAGGGCACCGTGCAGTACGTGAAAATTAAAATAAAAAAAAATTTTTGATTCCACTTGGCGGCACTGTGTGTATAACAAAATAATAACATTAAGATGTCTTCAGGTCGGGACGTTTTATTTACAGGTGAAGGTTTGGATTTTTAGGAGCATGTGCAGGGGAGTTATTAAGCATTCATTTATTTGTATTAGGTTCATTTTGTCTTCTTATTATTGATATTTGACTGATTCATTAAAAGCAGACAATTATGTTTAAGGTTAATTTTTTACCTGACATGTTTCGGCGAGTCTTTCGCCTTCTTCAGAGTGTCGCATGATGGTGTCTTGAGACCCGTCTTTATCAGCTGATGTTCCATGAGGGTGTGACTTACCTGTCAAAAAAATGAAAAAATCAGAGCAGTAAAAGAACAAGCACAACATGAACATTACAAATCAGCAATCACTGACCACTGCAAAAGGGAAAACCACATCATGGACCGGGAGAAGGGCAGGGTCATCCGCACAGAAGAGAACAAACAACAGCGCTGGATCAGAGAGGCCATTGAGATCTGCAAGCGAGGCATAAAAACCATGAACAGAGACAAGGGAGCCTTCATCCTCTCTACCACCTGGACCAGCATCTTGGCGGAGTGAACGGACAGCGGGGGGCGTGACTTGCCTTCATTCTTGTGACAGGTAAGTCACGCCCTCATGGAACATCAGCTGATAAAGACGGGTCACAAGACACCATCATGTGACACTCTGAAGAAGGCGAAAGACTTTTGTATTGTGACATGCTCAAGGCCTAAACACTCATCCGAGCAAATATAAGGTAGATTTTGTTCACCTGCCCGGAGAAAAACATCAACGAAAATAATTTGTATTTGTTTTAACCAGTTGGTGGCGCTACCACTGCGATCAAAAATAAGTTGGCAGCCGTCTTCAGGGCCTGAATATCCTCAAATGTGAAAGATTTCCAGAAGATGGATCATCTGAATCATTTTGCAGGAACTTTTGTTGCCACGGAGAATAATCAGACTCTGCGGCACCGTAATAGCCACGCCCTTTGAAGGAAAGTCATAAAAATAGGGATAGAGTAAGATCAATGTCTTGAGTCTTTTCTAGCCAATTTTCAATCGGATTCGTTAAAAGGGCACCATGCAGTACGTCAAAATGTAAAAAATGATATTGATTGGCGCAAGGTGTATAACTGAATATAAACATATAGATGTCTTCAGGTACAGACTCTTTATGTACATGTGAAGTTTTGGATTTTTAGCAGCATGTGCAGGAGAGTTATTAAGCATTTTGTCCATTGCGGCGAAGGAAATCTTAAGTGAAAACTTTGAAGCCCCGCCCCCGTCATATAGTATTTCGGAAACAAAAAATTTTAGCCCCAGTGTTTGTCCCAGGTCTTCAGATGCTACAGACAGAATTTTAAGGCAATCAGATGAAGCCTTTAGGATCAGGGTGCAAAAGAATGACCCCTGTAAACATGCAAAAAAGGGCAAAAGTCGGACTTTCAAAAATTCATAACTCACTTCCTGTTCATATTAGACGTGAAAATATCAAATTTTTCGCCATGCCCGATGAGACTGCCAAGTTTGGTGAGTTTTTGTGCATGTTTCGGGGGTCAAAAATGCGATCGAACAATCGGAAAAATAATAATAATAATAATTTCTACAAAAACAATAGGGACTTCGCAGCGGTCGCTGCTCAGGCCCTAATAATAATAATAATAATAATAATAAAAGTAATAATGTTTTCTACAAAAACAATAGGGACCTCGCCGCGGTCGCTGCTCGGGCCCCAATAATAATTTCTACACAAAGTCCATTGTGGTGACCCGCCCCCTTTTAAGTAAATTCAAAATGGCCGACTTCCTGTAAAACCTAGCTCATTGCTCCAAGAGACTTTTTTGTAGGTCTTGGTCTTATACATACAGTGAACCCTCGCTACTTCGCGGTTCACCTTTCGCGGGTTCAGTGCTTCGCGGGTCTAAAAAATATTCGGGGGCATTGTAGTTTCGCCGAGCGGCACGACGGGCGCTGGAGCGGTTAGACGGCCGGCGTGCGCCGAAGAAGAGCGTGGGCGAAGAGGAGAGTGGACGAAGAAGAGCACGTTCCCCCGGACACGATCGGTGGCGACGTTTCGCGCGGTTCGGACCGTACCAGAGCTCCGGCCGGCGTGCGTGGCAGTTAAGCCGTAGAGGAGCACCTTCCTCGGGCACGGGCGGTTCCAAGCGGCCCCTAAGTTTAACCGAATGGAAGCTCCGGAGGAGGAGGGCATGCTCGCGTCACAGTAAGCCGAAGAGGAGCACCTTCCCCGGGCACGGGCGGTGCCAAGCGGCCCCTAAGTTTAACCGAATGGAAGCTCCGGGGGAGGAGGGCGGGCGTGTGTCACAGTTAAGCCAAATTGGAGCACCTCTTCTGCCCGGGCACGAGCGGAGCGCGAGGCTGTCAGTTATGAATGAATAAATAAATAAAGAATGCCACCTTTCATTTCACAGGGCACACCGGACGGCGTACCAGCAGGTAAAAGTCGGAGTAATTAAATAAATACTAAAAGAATGGCTGGGGAATAAAAAAATAATACGTTTTAATAATAATTTAGTTTTTTTGTTATAACATGAATTTCACTCTCTCTCTCCCCCGTATATATATATATATATATATATATATATATATATTTATTATATATATTGTTTATTTTTTTTAAGCATTTTTGAAGGTGCGCCGCTACTTCGCGGATTTTCAGTTTTCGCGGGTGGTCTCGGTCCCCGTTAACCGCGATAACCGAGGGTTCACTGTACTCCATAAAATTTACAAAAAGCGAGGTGAAACACTCAACCAGAGCTGCTTTTTTTAACATTTCTCGAGGGCCATGGCGAGCCATTTCAAAAAAGCTGCACAACTAACGTATAAAATATTGATAAATTTGCTCGGCCTGATGTGTGTGTAAAGTTTTACGAGTTGTCGTTCATATTTAGAACCTCATAATCAGCTTTGTTTTATTGCCGAACAGTGCAATGCCACTCCCACAACTTTTCATGAAAAAGGACGAATTTCGTATTGTGACATCCTCATGGCCGAAACAGTCATCCGAGCATATATGAGGGCGACCTTGTTGAGTTGCACGGAGAAAAACATCCAAGAAAATAACTTGTATTAGCTTTTACCAGTTGGTGGCGCTACTACTACGATGTAAAATAAGTTGGTAGATGTCTTCAGGGCTGAAGTATCCTCAAATGTGTACAACTTCGAGAAGATAGGATCATCTGAGTCATGTTGCCGGAGCTTTTGTTGCCACAGAGTACAATCGGACTTTTCAGCACCTTAATAGCCACGCCTTTTGCCAAAACGTCACAAAATTCGGCAGAGAGTAAGATCATTGTCTTGAATCTTTTCTGACTCATTTTCAGTCGGATTCGTCAAAAGGGCACCGTGCAGTATGTGAAAATTAAAATAAAAACAAATTTTTGATTCCACTTGGCGGCACTGTGTGTATAACAAAATAATAACATTAAGATGTCTTCAGGTCGGGACGTTTTATTTACAGGTGAAGGTTTGGATTTTTAGGAGCATGTGCAGGGGAGTTATTAAGCATTCATTTATTTGTATTAGGTTCATTTTGTCTTCTTATTATTGATATTTGACTGATTCATTAAAAGCAGACAATTATGTTTTAGGTTAATTTTTTACCTGACATGTTTCGGCGAGTCTTTTGCCTTCTTCAGAGTGTCGCATGATGGTGTCTTGAGCTGATGTTCCATGAGGGTGTGACTTACCTGTCAAAAAAATGAAAAAATCAGAGCAGTAAAAGAACAAGCACAACATGAACATTACAAATCAGCAATCACTGACCACTGCAAAAGGGAAAACCACATCATGGACCGGGAGAAGGGCAGGGTCATCCGCACAGAAGAGAACAAACAACAGCGCTGGATCAGAGAGGCCATTGAGATCTGCAAGCGAGGCATAAAAACCATGAACAGAGACAAGGGAGCCTTCATCCTCTCTACCACCTGGAGCAGCATCTTGGCGGAGTGAACGGACTGCGGGGGGCGTGACTTGCCTTCATTCTTGTGACAGGTAAATCACGCCCTCATGGAACATCAGCTGATAAAGACGGGTCACAAGACAGCATCATGTGACACTCTGAAGAAGGCGAAAGACTTTCGTATTGTGACATGCTCAAGGCCTAAACACTCATCCGAGCAAATATAAGGTAGATTATGTTCACCTGCCCGGAGAAAAACATCAACGAAAATAATTTGTATTTGTTTTAACCAGTTGGTGGCACTACCACTGCGATCAAAAATAAGTTGGCAGCCGTCTTCAGGGCCTGAATATCCTCAAATGTGAAAGATTTCCAGAAGATGGATCATCTGAATCATTTTGCAGGAACTTTTGTTGCCACGGAGAATAATCAGACTCTGCGGCACCGTAATAGCCACGCCCTTTGAAGGAAAGTCGTAAAAATAGGGATAGAGTAAGATCAATGTCTTGAGTCTTTTCTAGCCAATTTTCAATCAGATTCGTTAAAAGGGCACCGTGCAGTACGTCAAAATGTAAAAAATGATATTGATTGGCGCAAGGTGTATAACTGAATATAAACATATAGATGTCTTCAGGTACAGACTCTTTATGTACATGTGAAGTTTTGGATTTTTAGCAGCATGTGCAGGAGAGTTATTAAGCATTTTGTCCATTGCGGCGAAGGAAATCTTAAGTGAAAACTTTGATGCCTCGCCCCCGTCATATAGTATTTCGGAAACAAAAAATTTTAGCCCCAGTGTTTGTCCCAGGTCTTCAGATGCTACAGACAGAATTTTAAGGCAATCAGATGAAGCCTTTAGGATCAGGGTGCAAAAGAATGACCCCTGTAAACATGCAAAAAAGGGCAAAAGTCGGACTTTCAAAAATTCATAACTCACTTCCTGTTCATATTAGACGTTAAAATATCAAATTTTTCGCCATGCCCGATGAGACTGCCAAGTTTGGTGAGTTTTTGTGCATGTTTCGGGGGTCAAAAATGCGATCGAACAATCGGAAAAATAATAATAATAATAATTTCTACAAAAACAATAGGGACTTCGCAGCGGTCGCTGCTCAGGCCCTAATAATAATAATAATAATAATAATAAAAGTAATAATATTTTCTACAAAAACAATAGGGACCTCGCCGCGGTCGCTGCTCGGGCCCCAATAATAATTTCTACACAAAGTCCATTGTGGTGACCCGCCCCCTTTTAAGTAAATTCAAAATGGCCGACTTCCTGTAAAACCTAGCTCATTGCTCCAAGAGACTTTTTTGTAGGTCTTGGTCTTATACATACAGTGAACCCTCGCTACTTCGCGGTTCACCTTTCGCGGGTTCAGTGCTTCGCGGGTCTAAAAAATATTCGGGGGCATTGTAGTTTCGCCGAGCGGCACGACGGGGCGCTGGAGCGGTTAGACGGCCGGCGTGCGCCGAAGAAGAGCGTGGGCGAAGAGGAGAGTGGACGAAGAAGAGCACGTTCCCCCGGACACGATCGGTGGCGACGTTTCGCGCGGTTCGGACCGTACCAGAGCTCCGGCCAGCGTGCGTGGCAGTTAAGCCGTAGAGGAGCACCTTCCCCGGGCACGGGCGGTGCCAAGCGGCCCCTAAGTTTAACCGAATGGAAGCTCCGGAGGAGGAGGGCATGCTCGCGTCACAGTAAGCCGAAGAGGAGCACCGTCCCCGGGCACGGGCGGTTCCAAGCGGCCCCTAAGTTTAACCGAATGGAAGCTCCGGAGGAGGAGGGCATGCTCGCGTCACAGTAAGCCGAAGAGGAGCACCTTCCCCGGGCACGGGCGGTGCCAAGCGGCCCCTAAGTTTAACCGAATGGAATCTCCGGGGGAGGAGGACGGGCGTGTGTCACAGTTAAGCCAAATTGGAGCACCTCTTCTGCCCGGGCACGAGCGGAGCGCGAGGCTGTCAGTTATGAATGAATAAATGAATAAATAAATAAAGAATGCCACCTTTCATTTCACAGGGCACACCGGACGGCGTACCAGCAGGTAAAAGTCGGAGTAATTAAATAAATACAAAAAGAATGGCTGGGGAATAAAAAAATAATACGTTTTAATAATAATTTGGTTTTTTTGTTATAACATGAATTTCACTCTCTCTCTCCCCGTATATATATATATATATATATATATATATATATATATATATATATATATTTATATATTTATTGTATATATTGTATATTTTTTTTAAGCATTTTTGAAGGTGCGCCGCTACTTCGCGGATTTTCAGTTTTCGCGGGTGGTCTCGGTCCCCATTAACCGCGATAACCGAGGGTTCACTGTACTCCATAAAATTTACAAAAAGCGAGGTGAAACACTCAACCAGAGCTGCTTTTTTTTAACATTTCTCGAGGGCCATGGCGAGCCATTTCAAAAAAGCTGCACAACTAACGTATAAAATATTGATAAATTTGCTCGGCCTGATGTGTGTGTAAAGTTTTACGAGTTGTCGTTCATATTTAGAACCTCATATTCAGCTTTGTTTTATTGCCGAACAGTGCAATGCCACTCCCACAACTTTTCACGAAAAATCACAAATTTCGTATTGTGACATCCTCATGGCCGAAACAGTCATCCGAGCATATATGAGGGCGACCTTGTTGAGTTGCACGGAGAAAAACATCCAAGAAAATAACTTGTATTAGCTTTTACCAGTTGGTGGCGCTACTACTACGATGTAAAATAAGTTGGTAGATGTCTTCAGGGCTGAAGTATCCTCAAATGTGTACAACTTCGAGAAGATAGGATCATCTGAGTCATGTTGCCGGAGCTTTTGTTGCCACAGAGTACAATCGGACTTTTCAGCACCTTAATAGCCACGCCTTTTGCCAAAACGTCACAAAATTCGGCAGAGAGTAAGATCATTGTCTTGAGTCTTTTCTGACTAATTTTCAGTCGGATTCGTCAAAAGGGCACCGTGCAGTACGTGAAAATTAAAATAAAAAAAAAATTTTTATTCCACTTGGCGGCACTGTGTGTATAACAAAATAATAACATTAAGATGTCTTCAGGTCGGGACGTTTTATTTACAGGTGAAGGTTTGGATTTTTAGGAGCATGTGCAGGGGAGTTATTAAGCATTCATTTATTTGTATTAGGTTCATTTTGTCTTCTTATTATTGATATTTGACTGATTCATTAAAAGCAGACAATTATGTTTTAGGTTAATTTTTTACCTGACATGTTTCGGCGAGTCTTTCGCCTTCTTCAGAGTGTCGCATGATGGTGTCTTGAGACCCGTCTTTATCAGCTGATGTTCCATGAGGGTGTGACTTACCTGTCAAAAAAATGAAAAAATCAGAGCAGTAAAAGAACAAGCACAACATGAACATTACAAATCAGCAATCACTGACCACTGCAAAAGGGAAAACCACATCATGGACCGGGAGAAGGGCAGGGTCATCCGCACAGAAGAGAACAAACAACAGCGCTGGATCAGAGAGGCCATTGAGATCTGCAAGCGAGGCATAAAAACCATGAACAGAGACAAGGGAGCCTTCATCCTCTCTACCACCTGGACCAGCATCTTGGCGGAGTGAACGGACAGCGGGGGGCGTGACTTGCCTTCATTCTTGTGACAGGTAAGTCACGCCCTCATGGAACATCAGCTGATAAAGACGGGTCACAAGACACCATCATGTGACACTCTGAAGAAGGCGAAATACTTTTGTATTGTGACATGCTCAAGGCCTAAACACTCATCCGAGCAAATATAAGGTAGATTTTGTTCACCTGCCCGGAGAAAAACATCAACGAAAATAATTTGTATTTGTTTTAACCAGTTGGTGGCGCTACCACTGCGATCAAAAATAAGTTGGCAGCCGTCTTCAGGGCCTGAATATCCTCAAATGTGAAAGATTTCCAGAAGATGGATCATCTGAATCATTTTGCAGGAACTTTTGTTGCCACGGAGAATAATCAGACTCTGCGGCACCGTAATAGCCACGCCCTTTGAAGGAAAGTCATAAAAATAGGGATAGAGTAAGATCAATGTCTTGAGTCTTTTCTAGCCAATTTTCAATCGGATTCGTTAAAAGGGCACCATGCAGTACGTCAAAATGTAAAAAATGATATTGATTGGCGCAAGGTGTATAACTGAATATAAACATATAGATGTCTTCAGGTACAGACTCTTTATGTACATGTGAAGTTTTGGATTTTTAGCAGCATGTGCAGGAGAGTTATTAAGCATTTTGTCCATTGCGGCGAAGGAAATCTTAAGTGAAAACTTTGAAGCCCCGCCCCCGTCATATAGTATTTCGGAAACAAAAAATTTTAGCCCCAGTGTTTGTCCCAGGTCTTCAGATGCTACAGACAGAATTTTAAGGCAATCAGATGAAGCCTTTAGGATCAGGGTGCAAAAGAATGACCCCTGTAAACATGCAAAAAAGGGCAAAAGTCGGACTTTCAAAAATTCATAACTCACTTCCTGTTCATATTAGACGTGAAAATATCAAATTTTTCGCCATGCCCGATGAGACTGCCAAGTTTGGTGAGTTTTTGTGCATGTTTCGGGGGTCAAAAATGCGATCGAACAATCGGAAAAATAATAATAATAATAATTTCTACAAAAACAATAGGGACTTCGCAGCGGTCGCTGCTCAGGCCCTAATAATAATAATAATAATAATAATAAAAGTAATAATGTTTTCTACAAAAACAATAGGGACCTCGCCGCGGTCGCTGCTCGGGCCCCAATAATAATTTCTACACAAAGTCCATTGTGGTGACCCGCCCCCTTTTAAGTAAATTCAAAATGGCCGACTTCCTGTAAAACCTAGCTCATTGCTCCAAGAGACTTTTTTGTAGGTCTTGGTCTTATACATACAGTGAACCCTCGCTACTTCGCGGTTCACCTTTCGCGGGTTCAGTGCTTCGCGGGTCTAAAAAATATTCGGGGGCATTGTAGTTTCGCCGAGCGGCACGACGGGGCGCTGGAGCGGTTAGACGGCCGGCGTGCGCCGAAGAAGAGCGTGGGCGAAGAGGAGAGTGGACGAAGAAGAGCACGTTCCCCCGGACACGATCGGTGGCGACGTTTCGCGCGGTTCGGACCGTACCAGAGCTCCGGCCGGCGTGCGTGGCAGTTAAGCCGTAGAGGAGCACCTTCCTCGGGCACGGGCGGTTCCAAGCGGCCCCTAAGTTTAACCGAATGGAAGCTCCGGAGGAGGAGGGCATGCTCGCGTCACAGTAAGCCGAAGAGGAGCACCTTCCCCGGGCACGGGCGGTGCCAAGCGGCCCCTAAGTTTAACCGAATGGAAGCTCCGGGGGAGGAGGGCGGGCGTGTGTCACAGTTAAGCCAAATTGGAGCACCTCTTCTGCCCGGGCACGAGCGGAGCGCGAGGCTGTCAGTTATGAATGAATAAATAAATAAAGAATGCCACCTTTCATTTCACAGGGCACACCGGACGGCGTACCAGCAGGTAAAAGTCGGAGTAATTAAATAAATACTAAAAGAATGGCTGGGGAATAAAAAAATAATACGTTTTAATAATAATTTAGTTTTTTTGTTATAACATGAATTTCACTCTCTCTCTCCCCCGTATATATATATATATATATATATATATATATATATTTATTATATATATTGTTTATTTTTTTTAAGCATTTTTGAAGGTGCGCCGCTACTTCGCGGATTTTCAGTTTTCGCGGGTGGTCTCGGTCCCCGTTAACCGCGATAACCGAGGGTTCACTGTACTCCATAAAATTTACAAAAAGCGAGGTGAAACACTCAACCAGAGCTGCTTTTTTTAACATTTCTCGAGGGCCATGGCGAGCCATTTCAAAAAAGCTGCACAACTAACGTATAAAATATTGATAAATTTGCTCGGCCTGATGTGTGTGTAAAGTTTTACGAGTTGTCGTTCATATTTAGAACCTCATAATCAGCTTTGTTTTATTGCCGAACAGTGCAATGCCACTCCCACAACTTTTCATGAAAAAGGACGAATTTCGTATTGTGACATCCTCATGGCCGAAACAGTCATCCGAGCATATATGAGGGCGACCTTGTTGAGTTGCACGGAGAAAAACATCCAAGAAAATAACTTGTATTAGCTTTTACCAGTTGGTGGCGCTACTACTACGATGTAAAATAAGTTGGTAGATGTCTTCAGGGCTGAAGTATCCTCAAATGTGTACAACTTCGAGAAGATAGGATCATCTGAGTCATGTTGCCGGAGCTTTTGTTGCCACAGAGTACAATCGGACTTTTCAGCACCTTAATAGCCACGCCTTTTGCCAAAACGTCACAAAATTCGGCAGAGAGTAAGATCATTGTCTTGAATCTTTTCTGACTCATTTTCAGTCGGATTCGTCAAAAGGGCACCGTGCAGTATGTGAAAATTAAAATAAAAACAAATTTTTGATTCCACTTGGCGGCACTGTGTGTATAACAAAATAATAACATTAAGATGTCTTCAGGTCGGGACGTTTTATTTACAGGTGAAGGTTTGGATTTTTAGGAGCATGTGCAGGGGAGTTATTAAGCATTCATTTATTTGTATTAGGTTCATTTTGTCTTCTTATTATTGATATTTGACTGATTCATTAAAAGCAGACAATTATGTTTTAGGTTAATTTTTTACCTGACATGTTTCGGCGAGTCTTTTGCCTTCTTCAGAGTGTCGCATGATGGTGTCTTGAGCTGATGTTCCATGAGGGTGTGACTTACCTGTCAAAAAAATGAAAAAATCAGAGCAGTAAAAGAACAAGCACAACATGAACATTACAAATCAGCAATCACTGACCACTGCAAAAGGGAAAACCACATCATGGACCGGGAGAAGGGCAGGGTCATCCGCACAGAAGAGAACAAACAACAGCGCTGGATCAGAGAGGCCATTGAGATCTGCAAGCGAGGCATAAAAACCATGAACAGAGACAAGGGAGCCTTCATCCTCTCTACCACCTGGAGCAGCATCTTGGCGGAGTGAACGGACTGCGGGGGGCGTGACTTGCCTTCATTCTTGTGACAGGTAAATCACGCCCTCATGGAACATCAGCTGATAAAGACGGGTCACAAGACAGCATCATGTGACACTCTGAAGAAGGCGAAAGACTTTCGTATTGTGACATGCTCAAGGCCTAAACACTCATCCGAGCAAATATAAGGTAGATTATGTTCACCTGCCCGGAGAAAAACATCAACGAAAATAATTTGTATTTGTTTTAACCAGTTGGTGGCACTACCACTGCGATCAAAAATAAGTTGGCAGCCGTCTTCAGGGCCTGAATATCCTCAAATGTGAAAGATTTCCAGAAGATGGATCATCTGAATCATTTTGCAGGAACTTTTGTTGCCACGGAGAATAATCAGACTCTGCGGCACCGTAATAGCCACGCCCTTTGAAGGAAAGTCGTAAAAATAGGGATAGAGTAAGATCAATGTCTTGAGTCTTTTCTAGCCAATTTTCAATCAGATTCGTTAAAAGGGCACCGTGCAGTACGTCAAAATGTAAAAAATGATATTGATTGGCGCAAGGTGTATAACTGAATATAAACATATAGATGTCTTCAGGTACAGACTCTTTATGTACATGTGAAGTTTTGGATTTTTAGCAGCATGTGCAGGAGAGTTATTAAGCATTTTGTCCATTGCGGCGAAGGAAATCTTAAGTGAAAACTTTGATGCCCCGCCCCCGTCATATAGTATTTCGGAAACAAACAATTTTAGCCCCAGTGTTTGTCCCAGGTCTTCAGATGCTACAGACAGAATTTTAAGGCAATCAGATGAAGCCTTTAGGATCAGGGTGCAAAAGAATGACCCCTGTAAACATGCAAAAAAGGGCAAAAGTCGGACTTTCAAAAATTCATAACTCACTTCCTGTTCATATTAGACGTTAAAATATCAAATTTTTCGCCATGCCCGATGAGACTGCCAAGTTTGGTGAGTTTTTGTGCATGTTTCGGGGGTCAAAAATGCGATCGAACAATCGGAAAAATAATAATAATAATAATTTCTACAAAAACAATAGGGACTTCGCAGCGGTCGCTGCTCAGGCCCTAATAATAATAATAATAATAATAATAAAAGTAATAATATTTTCTACAAAAACAATAGGGACCTCGCCGCGGTCGCTGCTCGGGCCCCAATAATAATTTCTACACAAAGTCCATTGTGGTGACCCGCCCCCTTTTAAGTAAATTCAAAATGGCCGACTTCCTGTAAAACCTAGCTCATTGCTCCAAGAGACTTTTATGTAGGTCTTGGTCTTATACATACAGTGAACCCTCGCTACTTCGCGGTTCACCTTTCGCGGGTTCAGTGCTTCGCGGGTCTAAAAAATATTCGGGGGCATTGTAGTTTCGCCGAGCGGCACGACGGGGCGCTGGAGCGGTTAGACGGCCGGCGTGCGCCGAAGAAGAGCGTGGGCGAAGAGGAGAGTGGACGAAGAAGAGCACGTTCCCCCGGACACGATCGGTGGCGACGTTTCGCGCGGTTCGGACCGTACCAGAGCTCCGGCCAGCGTGCGTGGCAGTTAAGCCGTAGAGGAGCACCTTCCCCGGGCACGGGCGGTGCCAAGCGGCCCCTAAGTTTAACCGAATGGAAGCTCCGGAGGAGGAGGGCATGCTCGCGTCACAGTAAGCCGAAGAGGAGCACCGTCCCCGGGCACGGGCGGTTCCAAGCGGCCCCTAAGTTTAACCGAATGGAAGCTCCGGAGGAGGAGGGCATGCTCGCGTCACAGTAAGCCGAAGAGGAGCACCTTCCCCGGGCACGGGCGGTGCCAAGCGGCCCCTAAGTTTAACCGAATGGAATCTCCGGGGGAGGAGGACGGGCGTGTGTCACAGTTAAGCCAAATTGGAGCACCTCTTCTGCCCGGGCACGAGCGGAGCGCGAGGCTGTCAGTTATGAATGAATAAATGAATAAATAAATAAAGAATGCCACCTTTCATTTCACAGGGCACACCGGACGGCGTACCAGCAGGTAAAAGTCGGAGTAATTAAATAAATACAAAAAGAATGGCTGGGGAATAAAAAAATAATACGTTTTAATAATAATTTGGTTTTTTTGTTATAACATGAATTTCACTCTCTCTCTCCCCGTATATATATATATATATATATATATATATATATATATATATATATATATTTATATATTTATTGTATATATTGTATATTTTTTTTAAGCATTTTTGAAGGTGCGCCGCTACTTCGCGGATTTTCAGTTTTCGCGGGTGGTCTCGGTCCCCATTAACCGCGATAACCGAGGGTTCACTGTACTCCATAAAATTTACAAAAAGCGAGGTGAAACACTCAACCAGAGCTGCTTTTTTTTAACATTTCTCGAGGGCCATGGCGAGCCATTTCAAAAAAGCTGCACAACTAACGTATAAAATATTGATAAATTTGCTCGGCCTGATGTGTGTGTAAAGTTTTACGAGTTGTCGTTCATATTTAGAACCTCATATTCAGCTTTGTTTTATTGCCGAACAGTGCAATGCCACTCCCACAACTTTTCACGAAAAATCACAAATTTCGTATTGTGACATCCTCATGGCCGAAACAGTCATCCGAGCATATATGAGGGCGACCTTGTTGAGTTGCACGGAGAAAAACATCCAAGAAAATAACTTGTATTAGCTTTTACCAGTTGGTGGCGCTACTACTACGATGTAAAATAAGTTGGTAGATGTCTTCAGGGCTGAAGTATCCTCAAATGTGTACAACTTCGAGAAGATAGGATCATCTGAGTCATGTTGCCGGAGCTTTTGTTGCCACAGAGTACAATCGGACTTTTCAGCACCTTAATAGCCACGCCTTTTGCCAAAACGTCACAAAATTCGGCAGAGAGTAAGATCATTGTCTTGAGTCTTTTCTGACTAATTTTCAGTCGGATTCGTCAAAAGGGCACCGTGCAGTACGTGAAAATTAAAATAAAAAAAAAATTTTTATTCCACTTGGCGGCACTGTGTGTATAACAAAATAATAACATTAAGATGTCTTCAGGTCGGGACGTTTTATTTACAGGTGAAGGTTTGGATTTTTAGGAGCATGTGCAGGGGAGTTATTAAGCATTCATTTATTTGTATTAGGTTCATTTTGTCTTCTTATTATTGATATTTGACTGATTCATTAAAAGCAGACAATTATGTTTTAGGTTAATTTTTTACCTGACATGTTTCGGCGAGTCTTTCGCCTTCTTCAGAGTGTCGCATGATGGTGTCTTGAGACCCGTCTTTATCAGCTGATGTTCCATGAGGGTGTGACTTACCTGTCAAAAAAATGAAAAAATCAGAGCAGTAAAAGAACAAGCACAACATGAACATTACAAATCAGCAATCACTGACCACTGCAAAAGGGAAAACCACATCATGGACCGGGAGAAGGGCAGGGTCATCCGCACAGAAGAGAACAAACAACAGCGCTGGATCAGAGAGGCCATTGAGATCTGCAAGCGAGGCATAAAAACCATGAACAGAGACAAGGGAGCCTTCATCCTCTCTACCACCTGGACCAGCATCTTGGCGGAGTGAACGGACAGCGGGGGGCGTGACTTGCCTTCATTCTTGTGACAGGTAAGTCACGCCCTCATGGAACATCAGCTGATAAAGACGGGTCACAAGACACCATCATGTGACACTCTGAAGAAGGCGAAATACTTTTGTATTGTGACATGCTCAAGGCCTAAACACTCATCCGAGCAAATATAAGGTAGATTTTGTTCACCTGCCCGGAGAAAAACATCAACGAAAATAATTTGTATTTGTTTTAACCAGTTGGTGGCGCTACCACTGCGATCAAAAATAAGTTGGCAGCCGTCTTCAGGGCCTGAATATCCTCAAATGTGAAAGATTTCCAGAAGATGGATCATCTGAATCATTTTGCAGGAACTTTTGTTGCCACGGAGAATAATCAGACTCTGCGGCACCGTAATAGCCACGCCCTTTGAAGGAAAGTCATAAAAATAGGGATAGAGTAAGATCAATGTCTTGAGTCTTTTCTAGCCAATTTTCAATCGGATTCGTTAAAAGGGCACCATGCAGTACGTCAAAATGTAAAAAATGATATTGATTGGCGCAAGGTGTATAACTGAATATAAACATATAGATGTCTTCAGGTACAGACTCTTTATGTACATGTGAAGTTTTGGATTTTTAGCAGCATGTGCAGGAGAGTTATTAAGCATTTTGTCCATTGCGGCGAAGGAAATCTTAAGTGAAAACTTTGAAGCCCCGCCCCCGTCATATAGTATTTCGGAAACAAAAAATTTTAGCCCCAGTGTTTGTCCCAGGTCTTCAGATGCTACAGACAGAATTTTAAGGCAATCAGATGAAGCCTTTAGGATCAGGGTGCAAAAGAATGACCCCTGTAAACATGCAAAAAAGGGCAAAAGTCGGACTTTCAAAAATTCATAACTCACTTCCTGTTCATATTAGACGTTAAAATATCAAATTTTTCGCCATGCCCGATGAGACTGCCAAGTTTGGTGAGTTTTTGTGCATGTTTCGGGGGTCAAAAATGCGATCGAACAATCGGAAAAATAATAATAATAATAATTTCTACAAAAACAATAGGGACTTCGCAGCGGTCGCTGCTCAGGCCCTAATAATAATAATAATAATAATAATAAAAGTAATAATGTTTTCTACAAAAACAATAGGGACCTCGCCGCGGTCGGTGCTCGGGCCCCAATAATAATTTCTACACAAAGTCCATTGTGGTGACCCGCCCCCTTTTAAGTAAATTCAAAATGGCCGACTTCCTGTAAAACCTAGCTCATTGCTCCAAGAGACTTTTTTGTAGGTCTTGGTCTTATACATACAGTGAACCCTCGCTACTTCGCGGTTCACCTTTCGCGGGTTCAGTGCTTCGCGGGTCTAAAAAATATTCGGGGGCATTGTAGTTTCGCCGAGCGGCACGACGGGGCGCTGGAGCGGTTAGACGGCCGCCGTGCGCCGAAGAAGAGCGTGGGCGAAGAGGAGAGTGGACGAAGAAGAGCACGTTCCCTCGGACACGATCGGTGGCGACGTTTCGCGCGGTTCGGACCGTACCAGAGCTCCGGCCGGCGTGCGTGGCAGTTAAGCTGTAGAGGAGCACCTTCCCCGGGCACGGGCGGTTCCAAGCGGCCCCTAAGTTTAACCGAATGGAAGCTCCGGAGGAGGAGGGCATGCTCGCGTCACAGTAAGCCGAAGAGGAGCACCTTCCCCGGGCACGGGCGGTGCCAAGCGGCCCCTAAGTTTAACCGAATGGAAGCTCCGGGGGAGGAGGGCGGGCGTGTGTCACAGTTAAGCCAAATTGGAGCACCTCTTCTGCCCGGGCACGAGCGGAGCGCGAGGCTGTCAGTTATGAATGAATAAATGAATAAATAAATAAAGAATGCCACCTTTCATTTCACAGGGCACACCGGACGGCGTACCAGCAGGTAAAAGTCGGAGTAATTAAATAAATACTAAAAGAATGGCTGGGGAATAAAAAAATAATACGTTTTAATAATAATTTGGTTTTTTTGTTATAACATGAATTTCACTCTCTCTCTCCCCGTATATATATATATATATATATATATATATATATATATATATATATATATATATATATATATATTTATTATATATATTGTATATTTTTTTTAAGCATTTTTGAAGGTGCGCCGCTACTTCGCGGATTTTCAGTTTTCGCGGGTGGTCTCGGTCCCCATTAACCGCGATAACCGAGGGTTCACTGTACTCCATAAAATTTACAAAAAGCGAGGTGAAACACTCAATCAGGGCTGCTTTTTTGAACATTTCTCGAGGGCCATGGCGAGCCATTTCAAAAAAGCTGCACAACTAACGTATAAAATATTGATAAATTTGCTCGGCCTGATGTGTGTGTAAAGTTTCACGAGTTGTCGTTCATATTTAGAACCTCATAATCAGCGTTGTTTTATTGCCGAACAGTGCAATGCCACTCCCACAACTTTTCACGAAAAAGGACTAATTTCGTATTGTGACATCCTCATGGCCGAAACAGTCATCCGAGCATATATGAGGGCGACCTTGTTGAGTTGCACGGAGAAAAACATCCAAGAAAATAACTTGTATTAGCTTTTACCAGTTGGTGGCGCTACTACTACGATGAAAAATAAGTCGGTAGATGTCTTCAGGGCTGAAGTATCCTCAAATGTGTACAACTTCGAGAAGATAGGATCATCTGAGTCATGTTGCCGGAGCTTTTGTTGCCACAGAGTACAATCGGACTTTTCAGCACCTTAATAGCCACGCCTTTTGCCAAAACGTCACAAAATTCGGCAGAGAGTAAGATCATTGTCTTGAGTCTTTTCTGACTAATTTTCAGTCGGATTCGTCAAAAGGGCACCGTGCAGTACGTGAAAATTAAAATAAAAACAAATTTTTGATTCCACTTGGCGGCGCTGTGTGTATAACAAAATAATAACATTAAGATGTCTTCAGGTCGGGACGTTTTATTTACAGGTGAAGGTTTGGATTTTTAGGAGCATGTGCAGGGGAGTTATTAAGCATTCATTTATTTGTATTAGGTTCATTTTGTCTTCTTATTATTGATATTTGACTGATTCATTAAAAGCAGACAATTATGTTTTAGGTTAATTTTTTACCTGACATGTTTCGGCGAGTCTTTTGCCTTCTTCAGAGTGTCGCATGATGGTGTCTTGAGCTGATGTTCCATGAGGGTGTGACTTACCTGTCAAAAAAATGAAAAAATCAGAGCAGTAAAAGAACAAGCACAACATGAACATTACAAATCAGCAATCACTGACCACTGCAAAAGGGAAAACCACATCATGGACCGGGAGAAGGGCAGGGTCATCCGCACAGAAGAGAACAAACAACAGCGCTGGATCAGAGAGGCCATTGAGATCTGCAAGCGAGGCATAAAAACCATGAACAGAGACAAGGGAGCCTTCATCCTCTCTACCACCTGGAGCAGCATCTTGGCGGAGTGAACGGACAGCGGGGGGCGTGACTTGCCTTCATTCTTGTGACAGGTAAGTCACGCCCTCATGGAACATCAGCTGATAAAGACGGGTCACAAAACAGCATCATGTGACACTCTGAAGAAGGCGAAAGACTTTCGTATTGTGACATGCTCAAGGCCTAAACACTCATCCGAGCAAATATAAGGTAGATTATGTTCACCTGCCCGGAGAAAAACATCAACGAAAATAATTTGTATTTGTTTTAACCAGTTGGTGGCACTACCACTGCGATCAAAAATAAGTTGGCAGCCGTCTTCAGGGCCTGAATATCCTCAAATGTGAAAGATTTCCAGAAGATGGATCATCTGAATCATTTTGCAGGAACTTTTGTTGCCACGGAGAATAATCAGACTCTGCGGCACCGTAATAGCCACGCCCTTTGAAGGAAAGTCGTAAAAATAGGGATAGAGTAAGATCAATGTCTTGAGTCTTTTCTAGCCAATTTTCAATCAGATTCGTGAAAAGGGCACCGTGCAGTACGTCAAAATGTAAAAAATGATATTGATTGGCGCAAGGTGTATAACTGAATATAAACATATAGATGTCTTCAGGTACAGACTCTTTATGTACATGTGAAGTTTTGGATTTTTAGCAGCATGTGCAGGAGAGTTATTAAGCATTTTGTCCATTGCGGCGAAGGAAATCTTAAGTGAAAACTTTGATGCCTCGCCCCCGTCATATAGTATTTCGGAAACAAAAAATTTTAGCCCCAGTGTTTGTCCCAGGTCTTCAGATGCTACAGACAGAATTTTAAGGCAATCAGATGAAGCCTTTAGGATCAGGGTGCAAAAGAATGACCCCTGTAAACATGCAAAAAAGGGCAAAAGTCGGACTTTCAAAAATTCATAACTCACTTCCTGTTCATATTAGACGTTAAAATATCAAATTTTTCGCCATGCCCGATGAGACTGCCAAGTTTGGTGAGTTTTTGTGCATGTTTCGGGGGTCAAAAATGCGATCGAACAATCGGAAAAATAATAATAATAATAATTTCTACAAAAACAATAGGGACTTCGCAGCGGTCGCTGCTCAGGCCCTAATAATAATAATAATAATAATAATAAAAGTAATAATATTTTCTACAAAAACAATAGGGACCTCGCCGCGGTCGCTGCTCGGGCCCCAATAATAATTTCTACACAAAGTCCATTGTGGTGACCCGCCCCCTTTTAAGTAAATTCAAAATGGCCGACTTCCTGTAAAACCTAGCTCATTGCTCCAAGAGACTTTTTTGTAGGTCTTGGTCTTATACATACAGTGAACCCTCGCTACTTCGCGGTTCACCTTTCGCGGGTTCAGTGCTTCGCGGGTCTAAAAAATATTCGGGGGCATTGTAGTTTCGCCGAGCGGCACGACGGGGCGCTGGAGCGGTTAGACGGCCGGCGTGCGCCGAAGAAGAGCGTGGGCGAAGAGGAGAGTGGACGAAGAAGAGCACGTTCCCCCGGACACGATCGGTGGCGACGTTTCGCGCGGTTCGGACCGTACCAGAGCTCCGGCCAGCATGCGTGGCAGTTAAGCCGTAGAGGAGCACCTTCCCCGGGCACGGGCGGTGCCAAGCGGCCCCTAAGTTTAACCGAATGGAAGCTCCGGAGGAGGAGGGCATGCTCGCGTCACAGTAAGCCGAAGAGGAGCACCGTCCCCGGGCACGGGCGGTTCCAAGCGGCCCCTAAGTTTAACCGAATGGAAGCTCCGGAGGAGGAGGGCATGCTCGCGTCACAGTAAGCCGAAGAGGAGCACCTTCCCCGGGCACGGGCGGTGCCAAGCGGCCCCTAAGTTTAACCGAATGGAATCTCCGGGGGAGGAGGACGGGCGTGTGTCACAGTTAAGCCAAATTGGAGCACCTCTTCTGCCCGGGCACGAGCGGAGCGCGAGGCTGTCAGTTATGAATGAATAAATGAATAAATAAATAAAGAATGCCACCTTTCATTTCACAGGGCACACCGGACGGCGTACCAGCAGGTAAAAGTCGGAGTAATTAAATAAATACAAAAAGAATGGCTGGGGAATAAAAAAATAATACGTTTTAATAATAATTAGTTTTTTTTGTTATAACATGAATTTCACTCTCTCTCTCCCCGTATATATATATATATATATATATATATATATATATATATATATATATATTTATATATTTATTGTATATATTGTATATTTTTTTTAAGCATTTTTGAAGGTGCGCCGCTACTTCGCGGATTTTCAGTTTTCGCGGGTGGTCTCGGTCCCCATTAACCGCGATAACCGAGGGTTCACTGTACTCCATAAAATTTACAAAAAGCGAGGTGAAACACTCAACCAGAGCTGCTTTTTTTTAACATTTCTCGAGGGCCATGGCGAGCCATTTCAAAAAAGCTGCACAACTAACGTATAAAATATTGATAAATTTGCTCGGCCTGATGTGTGTGTAAAGTTTTACGAGTTGTCGTTCATATTTAGAACCTCATATTCAGCTTTGTTTTATTGCCGAACAGTGCAATGCCACTCCCACAACTTTTCACGAAAAATCACAAATTTCGTATTGTGACATCCTCATGGCCGAAACAGTCATCCGAGCATATATGAGGGCGACCTTGTTGAGTTGCACGGAGAAAAACATCCAAGAAAATAACTTGTATTAGCTTTTACCAGTTGGTGGCGCTACTACTACAATGTAAAATAAGTTGGTAGATGTCTTCAGGGCTGAAATATCCTCAAATGTGTACAACTTCGAGAAGATAGGATCATCTGAGTCATGTTGCCGGAGCTTTTGTTGCCACAGAGTACAATCGGACTTTTCAGCACCTTAATAGCCACGCCTTTTGCCAAAACGTCACAAAATTCGGCAGAGAGTAAGATCATTGTCTTGAGTCTTTTCTGACTAATTTTCAGTCGGATTCGTCAAAAGGGCACCGTGCAGTACGTGAAAATTAAAATAAAAAAAAATTTTTGATTCCACTTGGCGGCACTGTGTGTATAACAAAATAATAACATTAAGATGTCTTCAGGTCGGGACGTTTTATTTACAGGTGAAGGTTTGGATTTTTAGGAGCATGTGCAGGGGAGTTATTAAGCATTCATTTATTTGTATTAGGTTCATTTTGTCTTCTTATTATTGATATTTGACTGATTCATTAAAAGCAGACAATTATGTTTAAGGTTAATTTTTTACCTGACATGTTTCGGCGAGTCTTTCGCCTTCTTCAGAGTGTCGCATGATGGTGTCTTGAGACCCGTCTTTATCAGCTGATGTTCCATGAGGGTGTGACTTACCTGTCAAAAAAATGAAAAAATCAGAGCAGTAAAAGAACAAGCACAACATGAACATTACAAATCAGCAATCACTGACCACTGCAAAAGGGAAAACCACATCATGGACCGGGAGAAGGGCAGGGTCATCCGCACAGAAGAGAACAAACAACAGCGCTGGATCAGAGAGGCCATTGAGATCTGCAAGCGAGGCATAAAAACCATGAACAGAGACAAGGGAGCCTTCATCCTCTCTACCACCTGGACCAGCATCTTGGCGGAGTGAACGGACAGCGGGGGGCGTGACTTGCCTTCATTCTTGTGACAGGTAAGTCACGCCCTCATGGAACATCAGCTGATAAAGACGGGTCACAAGACACCATCATGTGACACTCTGAAGAAGGCGAAAGACTTTTGTATTGTGACATGCTCAAGGCCTAAACACTCATCCGAGCAAATATAAGGTAGATTTTGTTCACCTGCCCGGAGAAAAACATCAACGAAAATAATTTGTATTTGTTTTAACCAGTTGGTGGCGCTACCACTGCGATCAAAAATAAGTTGGCAGCCGTCTTCAGGGCCTGAATATCCTCAAATGTGAAAGATTTCCAGAAGATGGATCATCTGAATCATTTTGCAGGAACTTTTGTTGCCACGGAGAATAATCAGACTCTGCGGCACCGTAATAGCCACGCCCTTTGAAGGAAAGTCATAAAAATAGGGATAGAGTAAGATCAATGTCTTGAGTCTTTTCTAGCCAATTTTCAATCGGATTCGTTAAAAGGGCACCATGCAGTACGTCAAAATGTAAAAAATGATATTGATTGGCGCAAGGTGTATAACTGAATATAAACATATAGATGTCTTCAGGTACAGACTCTTTATGTACATGTGAAGTTTTGGATTTTTAGCAGCATGTGCAGGAGAGTTATTAAGCATTTTGTCCATTGCGGCGAAGGAAATCTTAAGTGAAAACTTTGAAGCCCCGCCCCCGTCATATAGTATTTCGGAAACAAAAAATTTTAGCCCCAGTGTTTGTCCCAGGTCTTCAGATGCTACAGACAGAATTTTAAGGCAATCAGATGAAGCCTTTAGGATCAGGGTGCAAAAGAATGACCCCTGTAAACATGCAAAAAAGGGCAAAAGTCGGACTTTCAAAAATTCATAACTCACTTCCTGTTCATATTAGACGTGAAAATATCAAATTTTTCGCCATGCCCGATGAGACTGCCAAGTTTGGTGAGTTTTTGTGCATGTTTCGGGGGTCAAAAATGCGATCGAACAATCGGAAAAATAATAATAATAATAATTTCTACAAAAACAATAGGGACTTCGCAGCGGTCGCTGCTCAGGCCCTAATAATAATAATAATAATAATAATAAAAGTAATAATGTTTTCTACAAAAACAATAGGGACCTCGCCGCGGTCGCTGCTCGGGCCCCAATAATAATTTCTACACAAAGTCCATTGTGGTGACCCGCCCCCTTTTAAGTAAATTCAAAATGGCCGACTTCCTGTAAAACCTAGCTCATTGCTCCAAGAGACTTTTTTGTAGGTCTTGGTCTTATACATACAGTGAACCCTCGCTACTTCGCGGTTCACCTTTCGCGGGTTCAGTGCTTCGCGGGTCTAAAAAATATTCGGGGGCATTGTAGTTTCGCCGAGCGGCACGACGGGGCGCTGGAGCGGTTAGACGGCCGGCGTGCGCCGAAGAAGAGCGTGGGCGAAGAGGAGAGTGGACGAAGAAGAGCACGTTCCCCCGGACACGATCGGTGGCGACGTTTCGCGCGGTTCGGACCGTACCAGAGCTCCGGCCGGCGTGCGTGGCAGTTAAGCCGTAGAGGAGCACCTTCCTCGGGCACGGGCGGTTCCAAGCGGCCCCTAAGTTTAACCGAATGGAAGCTCCGGAGGAGGAGGGCATGCTCGCGTCACAGTAAGCCGAAGAGGAGCACCTTCCCCGGGCACGGGCGGTGCCAAGCGGCCCCTAAGTTTAACCGAATGGAAGCTCCGGGGGAGGAGGGCGGGCGTGTGTCACAGTTAAGCCAAATTGGAGCACCTCTTCTGCCCGGGCACGAGCGGAGCGCGAGGCTGTCAGTTATGAATGAATAAATAAATAAAGAATGCCACCTTTCATTTCACAGGGCACACCGGACGGCGTACCAGCAGGTAAAAGTCGGAGTAATTAAATAAATACTAAAAGAATGGCTGGGGAATAAAAAAATAATACGTTTTAATAATAATTTAGTTTTTTTGTTATAACATGAATTTCACTCTCTCTCTCCCCCGTATATATATATATATATATATATATATATATATATTTATTATATATATTGTTTATTTTTTTTAAGCATTTTTGAAGGTGCGCCGCTACTTCGCGGATTTTCAGTTTTCGCGGGTGGTCTCGGTCCCCGTTAACCGCGATAACCGAGGGTTCACTGTACTCCATAAAATTTACAAAAAGCGAGGTGAAACACTCAACCAGAGCTGCTTTTTTTAACATTTCTCGAGGGCCATGGCGAGCCATTTCAAAAAAGCTGCACAACTAACGTATAAAATATTGATAAATTTGCTCGGCCTGATGTGTGTGTAAAGTTTTACGAGTTGTCGTTCATATTTAGAACCTCATAATCAGCTTTGTTTTATTGCCGAACAGTGCAATGCCACTCCCACAACTTTTCATGAAAAAGGACGAATTTCGTATTGTGACATCCTCATGGCCGAAACAGTCATCCGAGCATATATGAGGGCGACCTTGTTGAGTTGCACGGAGAAAAACATCCAAGAAAATAACTTGTATTAGCTTTTACCAGTTGGTGGCGCTACTACTACGATGTAAAATAAGTTGGTAGATGTCTTCAGGGCTGAAGTATCCTCAAATGTGTACAACTTCGAGAAGATAGGATCATCTGAGTCATGTTGCCGGAGCTTTTGTTGCCACAGAGTACAATCGGACTTTTCAGCACCTTAATAGCCACGCCTTTTGCCAAAACGTCACAAAATTCGGCAGAGAGTAAGATCATTGTCTTGAATCTTTTCTGACTCATTTTCAGTCGGATTCGTCAAAAGGGCACCGTGCAGTATGTGAAAATTAAAATAAAAACAAATTTTTGATTCCACTTGGCGGCACTGTGTGTATAACAAAATAATAACATTAAGATGTCTTCAGGTCGGGACGTTTTATTTACAGGTGAAGGTTTGGATTTTTAGGAGCATGTGCAGGGGAGTTATTAAGCATTCATTTATTTGTATTAGGTTCATTTTGTCTTCTTATTATTGATATTTGACTGATTCATTAAAAGCAGACAATTATGTTTTAGGTTAATTTTTTACCTGACATGTTTCGGCGAGTCTTTTGCCTTCTTCAGAGTGTCGCATGATGGTGTCTTGAGCTGATGTTCCATGAGGGTGTGACTTACCTGTCAAAAAAATGAAAAAATCAGAGCAGTAAAAGAACAAGCACAACATGAACATTACAAATCAGCAATCACTGACCACTGCAAAAGGGAAAACCACATCATGGACCGGGAGAAGGGCAGGGTCATCCGCACAGAAGAGAACAAACAACAGCGCTGGATCAGAGAGGCCATTGAGATCTGCAAGCGAGGCATAAAAACCATGAACAGAGACAAGGGAGCCTTCATCCTCTCTACCACCTGGAGCAGCATCTTGGCGGAGTGAACGGACTGCGGGGGGCGTGACTTGCCTTCATTCTTGTGACAGGTAAATCACGCCCTCATGGAACATCAGCTGATAAAGACGGGTCACAAGACAGCATCATGTGACACTCTGAAGAAGGCGAAAGACTTTCGTATTGTGACATGCTCAAGGCCTAAACACTCATCCGAGCAAATATAAGGTAGATTATGTTCACCTGCCCGGAGAAAAACATCAACGAAAATAATTTGTATTTGTTTTAACCAGTTGGTGGCACTACCACTGCGATCAAAAATAAGTTGGCAGCCGTCTTCAGGGCCTGAATATCCTCAAATGTGAAAGATTTCCAGAAGATGGATCATCTGAATCATTTTGCAGGAACTTTTGTTGCCACGGAGAATAATCAGACTCTGCGGCACCGTAATAGCCACGCCCTTTGAAGGAAAGTCGTAAAAATAGGGATAGAGTAAGATCAATGTCTTGAGTCTTTTCTAGCCAATTTTCAATCAGATTCGTTAAAAGGGCACCGTGCAGTACGTCAAAATGTAAAAAATGATATTGATTGGCGCAAGGTGTATAACTGAATATAAACATATAGATGTCTTCAGGTACAGACTCTTTATGTACATGTGAAGTTTTGGATTTTTAGCAGCATGTGCAGGAGAGTTATTAAGCATTTTGTCCATTGCGGCGAAGGAAATCTTAAGTGAAAACTTTGATGCCCCGCCCCCGTCATATAGTATTTCGGAAACAAACAATTTTAGCCCCAGTGTTTGTCCCAGGTCTTCAGATGCTACAGACAGAATTTTAAGGCAATCAGATGAAGCCTTTAGGATCAGGGTGCAAAAGAATGACCCCTGTAAACATGCAAAAAAGGGCAAAAGTCGGACTTTCAAAAATTCATAACTCACTTCCTGTTCATATTAGACGTTAAAATATCAAATTTTTCGCCATGCCCGATGAGACTGCCAAGTTTGGTGAGTTTTTGTGCATGTTTCGGGGGTCAAAAATGCGATCGAACAATCGGAAAAATAATAATAATAATAATTTCTACAAAAACAATAGGGACTTCGCAGCGGTCGCTGCTCAGGCCCTAATAATAATAATAATAATAATAATAAAAGTAATAATATTTTCTACAAAAACAATAGGGACCTCGCCGCGGTCGCTGCTCGGGCCCCAATAATAATTTCTACACAAAGTCCATTGTGGTGACCCGCCCCCTTTTAAGTAAATTCAAAATGGCCGACTTCCTGTAAAACCTAGCTCATTGCTCCAAGAGACTTTTTTGTAGGTCTTGGTCTTATACATACAGTGAACCCTCGCTACTTCGCGGTTCACCTTTCGCGGGTTCAGTGCTTCGCGGGTCTAAAAAATATTCGGGGGCATTGTAGTTTCGCCGAGCGGCACGACGGGGCGCTGGAGCGGTTAGACGGCCGGCGTGCGCCGAAGAAGAGCGTGGGCGAAGAGGAGAGTGGACGAAGAAGAGCACGTTCCCCCGGACACGATCGGTGGCGACGTTTCGCGCGGTTCGGACCGTACCAGAGCTCCGGCCAGCGTGCGTGGCAGTTAAGCCGTAGAGGAGCACCTTCCCCGGGCACGGGCGGTGCCAAGCGGCCCCTAAGTTTAACCGAATGGAAGCTCCGGAGGAGGAGGGCATGCTCGCGTCACAGTAAGCCGAAGAGGAGCACCGTCCCCGGGCACGGGCGGTTCCAAGCGGCCCCTAAGTTTAACCGAATGGAAGCTCCGGAGGAGGAGGGCATGCTCGCGTCACAGTAAGCCGAAGAGGAGCACCTTCCCCGGGCACGGGCGGTGCCAAGCGGCCCCTAAGTTTAACCGAATGGAATCTCCGGGGGAGGAGGACGGGCGTGTGTCACAGTTAAGCCAAATTGGAGCACCTCTTCTGCCCGGGCACGAGCGGAGCGCGAAGCTGTCAGTTATGAATGAATAAATGAATAAATAAATAAATAATTAAAGAATGCCACCTTTCATTTCACAGGGCACACCGGACGGCGTACCAGCAGGTAAAAGTCGGAGTAATTAAATAAATACAAAAAGAATGGCTGGGGAATAAAAAAATAATACGTTTTAATAATAATTTGGTTTTTTTGTTATAACATGAATTTCACTCTCTCTCTCCCCGTATATATATATATATATATATATATATATATATATATATATATATATATATATATATATATATATATATATTTATATATTTATTGTATATATTGTATATTTTTTTTAAGCATTTTTGAAGGTGCGCCGCTACTTCGCGGATTTTCAGTTTTCGCGGGTGGTCTCGGTCCCCATTAACCGCGATAACCGAGGGTTCACTGTACTCCATAAAATTTACAAAAAGCGAGGTGAAACACTCAACCAGAGCTGCTTTTTTTTAACATTTCTCGAGGGCCATGGCGAGCCATTTCAAAAAAGCTGCACAACTAACGTATAAAATATTGATAAATTTGCTCGGCCTGATGTGTGTGTAAAGTTTTACGAGTTGTCGTTCATATTTAGAACCTCATATTCAGCTTTGTTTTATTGCCGAACAGTGCAATGCCACTCCCACAACTTTTCACGAAAAATCACAAATTTCGTATTGTGACATCCTCATGGCCGAAACAGTCATCCGAGCATATATGAGGGCGACCTTGTTGAGTTGCACGGAGAAAAACATCCAAGAAAATAACTTGTATTAGCTTTTACCAGTTGGTGGCGCTACTACTACGATGTAAAATAAGTTGGTAGATGTCTTCAGGGCTGAAGTATCCTCAAATGTGTACAACTTCGAGAAGATAGGATCATCTGAGTCATGTTGCCGGAGCTTTTGTTGCCACAGAGTACAATCGGACTTTTCAGCACCTTAATAGCCACGCCTTTTGCCAAAACGTCACAAAATTCGGCAGAGAGTAAGATCATTGTCTTGAGTCTTTTCTGACTAATTTTCAGTCGGATTCGTCAAAAGGGCACCGTGCAGTACGTGAAAATTAAAATAAAAAAAAAATTTTTATTCCACTTGGCGGCACTGTGTGTATAACAAAATAATAACATTAAGATGTCTTCAGGTCGGGACGTTTTATTTACAGGTGAAGGTTTGGATTTTTAGGAGCATGTGCAGGGGAGTTATTAAGCATTCATTTATTTGTATTAGGTTCATTTTGTCTTCTTATTATTGATATTTGACTGATTCATTAAAAGCAGACAATTATGTTTTAGGTTAATTTTTTACCTGACATGTTTCGGCGAGTCTTTCGCCTTCTTCAGAGTGTCGCATGATGGTGTCTTGAGACCCGTCTTTATCAGCTGATGTTCCATGAGGGTGTGACTTACCTGTCAAAAAAATGAAAAAATCAGAGCAGTAAAAGAACAAGCACAACATGAACATTACAAATCAGCAATCACTGACCACTGCAAAAGGGAAAACCACATCATGGACCGGGAGAAGGGCAGGGTCATCCGCACAGAAGAGAACAAACAACAGCGCTGGATCAGAGAGGCCATTGAGATCTGCAAGCGAGGCATAAAAACCATGAACAGAGACAAGGGAGCCTTCATCCTCTCTACCACCTGGACCAGCATCTTGGCGGAGTGAACGGACAGCGGGGGGCGTGACTTGCCTTCATTCTTGTGACAGGTAAGTCACGCCCTCATGGAACATCAGCTGATAAAGACGGGTCACAAGACACCATCATGTGACACTCTGAAGAAGGCGAAATACTTTTGTATTGTGACATGCTCAAGGCCTAAACACTCATCCGAGCAAATATAAGGTAGATTTTGTTCACCTGCCCGGAGAAAAACATCAACGAAAATAATTTGTATTTGTTTTAACCAGTTGGTGGCGCTACCACTGCGATCAAAAATAAGTTGGCAGCCGTCTTCAGGGCCTGAATATCCTCAAATGTGAAAGATTTCCAGAAGATGGATCATCTGAATCATTTTGCAGGAACTTTTGTTGCCACGGAGAATAATCAGACTCTGCGGCACCGTAATAGCCACGCCCTTTGAAGGAAAGTCATAAAAATAGGGATAGAGTAAGATCAATGTCTTGAGTCTTTTCTAGCCAATTTTCAATCGGATTCGTTAAAAGGGCACCATGCAGTACGTCAAAATGTAAAAAATGATATTGATTGGCGCAAGGTGTATAACTGAATATAAACATATAGATGTCTTCAGGTACAGACTCTTTATGTACATGTGAAGTTTTGGATTTTTAGCAGCATGTGCAGGAGAGTTATTAAGCATTTTGTCCATTGCGGCGAAGGAAATCTTAAGTGAAAACTTTGAAGCCCCGCCCCCGTCATATAGTATTTCGGAAACAAAAAATTTTAGCCCCAGTGTTTGTCCCAGGTCTTCAGATGCTACAGACAGAATTTTAAGGCAATCAGATGAAGCCTTTAGGATCAGGGTGCAAAAGAATGACCCCTGTAAACATGCAAAAAAGGGCAAAAGTCGGACTTTCAAAAATTCATAACTCACTTCCTGTTCATATTAGACGTTAAAATATCAAATTTTTCGCCATGCCCGATGAGACTGCCAAGTTTGGTGAGTTTTTGTGCATGTTTCGGGGGTCAAAAATGCGATCGAACAATCGGAAAAATAATAATAATAATAATTTCTACAAAAACAATAGGGACTTCGCAGCGGTCGCTGCTCAGGCCCTAATAATAATAATAATAATAATAATAAAAGTAATAATGTTTTCTACAAAAACAATAGGGACCTCGCCGCGGTCGGTGCTCGGGCCCCAATAATAATTTCTACACAAAGTCCATTGTGGTGACCCGCCCCCTTTTAAGTAAATTCAAAATGGCCGACTTCCTGTAAAACCTAGCTCATTGCTCCAAGAGACTTTTTTGTAGGTCTTGGTCTTATACATACAGTGAACCCTCGCTACTTCGCGGTTCACCTTTCGCGGGTTCAGTGCTTCGCGGGTCTAAAAAATATTCGGGGGCATTGTAGTTTCGCCGAGCGGCACGACGGGGCGCTGGAGCGGTTAGACGGCCGCCGTGCGCCGAAGAAGAGCGTGGGCGAAGAGGAGAGTGGACGAAGAAGAGCACGTTCCCTCGGACACGATCGGTGGCGACGTTTCGCGCGGTTCGGACCGTACCAGAGCTCCGGCCGGCGTGCGTGGCAGTTAAGCTGTAGAGGAGCACCTTCCCCGGGCACGGGCGGTTCCAAGCGGCCCCTAAGTTTAACCGAATGGAAGCTCCGGAGGAGGAGGGCATGCTCGCGTCACAGTAAGCCGAAGAGGAGCACCTTCCCCGGGCACGGGCGGTGCCAAGCGGCCCCTAAGTTTAACCGAATGGAAGCTCCGGGGGAGGAGGGCGGGCGTGTGTCACAGTTAAGCCAAATTGGAGCACCTCTTCTGCCCGGGCACGAGCGGAGCGCGAGGCTGTCAGTTATGAATGAATAAATGAATAAATAAATAAAGAATGCCACCTTTCATTTCACAGGGCACACCGGACGGCGTACCAGCAGGTAAAAGTCGGAGTAATTAAATAAATACTAAAAGAATGGCTGGGGAATAAAAAAATAATACGTTTTAATAATAATTTGGTTTTTTTGTTATAACATGAATTTCACTCTCTCTCTCCCCGTATATATATATATATATATATATATATATATATATATATATATATATATATATATTTATTATATATATTGTATATTTTTTTTAAGCATTTTTGAAGGTGCGCCGCTACTTCGCGGATTTTCAGTTTTCGCGGGTGGTCTCGGTCCCCATTAACCGCGATAACCGAGGGTTCACTGTACTCCATAAAATTTACAAAAAGCGAGGTGAAACACTCAACCAGAGCTGCTTTTTTTAACATTTCTCGAGGGCCATGGCGAGCCATTTCAAAAAAGCTGCACAACTAACGTATAAAATATTGATAAATTTGCTCGGCCTGATGTGTGTGTAAAGTTTTACGAGTTGTCGTTCATATTTAGAACCTCATAATCAGCTTTGTTTTATTGCCGAACAGTGCAATGCCACTCCCACAACTTTTCACGAAAAAGGACGAATTTCGTATTGTGACATCCTCATGGCCGAAACAGTCATCCGAGCATATATGAGGGCGACCTTGTTGAGTTGCACGGAGAAAAACATACAAGAAAATAACTTGTATTAGCTTTTACCAGTTGGTGGCGCTACTACTACGATGTAAAATAAGTTGGTAGATGTCTTCAGGGCTGAAGTATCCTCAAATGTGTACAACTTCGAGAAGATAAGATCATCTGAGTCATGTTGCCGGAGCTTTTGTTGCCACAGAGTACAATCGGACTTTTCAGCACCTTAATAGCCACGCCTTTTGCCAAAACGCCACAAAATTCGGCAGAGAGTAAGATCATTGTCTTGAGTCTTTTCTGACTCATTTTCAGTCGGATTCGTCAAAAGGGCACCGTGCAGTACGTGAAAATTAAAATAAAAACAAATTTTTGATTCCACTTGGCGGCACTGTGTGTATAACAAAATAATAACATTACGATGTCTTCAGGTCGGGACGTTTTATTTACAGGTGAAGGTTTGGATTTTTAGGAGCATGTGCAGGGGAGTTATTAAGCATTCATTTATTTGTATTAGGTTCATTTTGTCTTCTTATTATTGATATTTGACTGATTCATTAAAAGCAGACAATTATGTTTTAGGTTAATTTTTTACCTGACATGTTTCGGCGAGTCTTTCGCCTTCTTCAGAGTGTCGCATGATGGTGTCTTGAGCTGATGTTCCATGAGGGTGTGACTTACCTGTCAAAAAAATGAAAAAAATCAGAGCAGTAAAAGAACAAGCACAACATGAACATTACAAATCAGCAATCACTGACCACTGCAAAAGGGAAAACCACATCATGGACCGGGAGAAGGGCAGGGTCATCCGCACAGAAGAGAACAAACAACAGCGCTGGATCAGAGAGGCCATTGAGATCTGCAAGCGAGGCATAAAAACCATGAACAGAGACAAGGGAGCCTTCATCCTCTCTACCACCTGGACCAGCATCTTGGCGGAGTGAACGGACAGCGGGGGGCGTGACTTGCCTTCATTCTTGTGACAGGTAAGTCACGCCCTCATGGAACATCAGCTGATAAAGACGGGTCACAAGACAGCATCATGTGACACTCTGAAGAAGGCGAAAGACTTTCGTATTGTGACATGCTCAAGGCCTAAACACTCATCCGAGCAAATATAAGGTATATTTTGTTCACCTGCCCGGAGAAAAACATCAACGAAAATAATTTGTATTTGTTTTAACCAGTTGGTGGCGCTACCACTGCGATCAAAAATAAGTTGGCAGCCGTCTTCAGGGCCTGAATATCCTCAAATGTGAAAAATTTCGAGAAGATGGATCATCTGAATCATTTTGCAGGAACTTTTGTTGCCACGGAGAATAATCAGACTCTGCGGCACCGTAATAGCCACGCCCTTCGAAGGAAAGTCACAAAAATAGGGATAGAGTAAGATCAATGTCTTGAGTCTTTTCTAGCCAATTTTCAATCAGATTCGTTAAAAGGGCACCGTGCAGTACGTCAAAATGTAAAAAATGATATTGATTGGCGCAAGGTGTATAACTGAATATAAACATATAGATGTCTTCAGGTACAGACTTTTTATGTACATGTGAAGTTTTGGATTTTTAGCAGCATGTGCAGGAGAGTTATTAAGCATTTTGTCCATTGCGGCGAAGGAAATCTTAAGTGAAAACTTTGAAGCCCCGCCCCCGTCATATAGTATTTCGGAAACAAAAAAATTTAGCCCCAGTGTTTGTCCCAGGTCTTCAGATGCTACAGACAGAATTTTAAGGCAATCAGATGAAGCCTTTAGGATCAGGGTGCAAAAGAATGACCCCTGTAAACATGCAAAAAAGGGCAAAAGTCGGACTTTCAAAAATTCATAACTCACTTCCTGTTCATATTAGACGTTAAAATATCAAATTTTTCGCCATGCCCGATGAGACTGCCAAGTTTGGTGAGTTTTTGTGCATGTTTCGGGGGTCAAAAATGCGATCGAACAATCGGAAAAATAATAATAATAATAATTTCTACAAAAACAATAGGGACTTCGCAGCGGTCGCTGCTCAGGCCCTAATAATAATAATAATAATATTAATAATAATAAAAGTAATAATATTTTCTACAAAAACAATAGGGACCTCGCAGCCGTCGCAGCTCGGGCCCTAATAACAATTTCTAGAAAAACAATAGGGACCTCGCAGCGGTCACTGCTCGGGCCCTAATAATAATAATAATAAAAATAATAATAATTTCCACAAAAACAATGGGGACCTCGTAGCGGTCGCTGCTCAGGCCCTAATAATAATTTCTACAAAAACAATAGGGACCTCGCCGCCGTCGCTGCTCGGGCCCCAATAATAATTTCTACACAAAGTCCATTGTGGTGACCCGCCCCCTATTAAGTAAATTCAAAATGGCCGACTTCCTGTAAAACCTAGCTCATTGCTCCAAGAGACTTTTTTGTAGGTCTTGGTCTTATACATACAGTGAACCCTCGCTACTTCGCGGTTCACCTTTCGCGGGTTCAGTGCTTCGCGGGTCTAAAAAATATTCGGGGGCATTGTAGTTTCGCCGAGCGGCACGACGGGGCGCTGGAGCGGTTAGACGGCCGGCGTGCGCCGAAGAAGAGCGTGGGCGAAGAGGAGAGTGGACGAAGAAGAGCACGTTCTCCCTGACACGATCGGTGGCGACGTTTCGCGCGGTTCGGACCGTACCAGAGCTCCGGCCGGCGTGCGTGGCAGTTAAGCCGTAGAGGAGCACCTTCCCCGGGCACGGGCGGTGCCAAGCGGCCCCTAAGTTTAACCGAATGGAAGCTCCGGAGGAGGAGGGCATGCTCGCGTCACAGTAAGCCGAAGAGGAGCACCTTCCCCGGGCACGGGCGGTTCCAAGCGGCCCCTAAGTTTAACTGAATGGAAGCTCCGGAGGAGGAGGGCATGCTCGCGTCACAGTAAGCCGAAGAGGAGCACCTTCCCCGGGCACGGGCGGTGCCAAGCGGCCCCTAAGTTTAACCGAATGGAAGTTCCGGGGGAGGAGGGCGGGCGTGTGTCACAGTTAAGCCGAATTGGAGCACCTCTTCCGCCCGGGCACGAGCGGAGCGCGAGGCTGTCAGTTATGAATGAATAAATGAATAAATAAATAAAGAATGCCACCTTTCATTTCACAGGGCACACCGGACGGCGTACCAGCAGGTAAAAGTCGGAGTAATTAAATAAATACTAAAAGAATGGCTGGGGAATAAAAAAATAATACGTTTTAATAATAATTTAGTTTTTTTGTTATAACATGAATTTCACTCTCTCTCTCCCCCGTATATATATATATATATATATATATATATATATATTTATTATATATATTGTTTATTTTTTTTAAGCATTTTTGAAGGTGCGCCGCTACTTCGCGGATTTTCAGTTTTCGCGGGTGGTCTCGGTCCCCGTTAACCGCGATAACCGAGGGTTCACTGTACTCCATAAAATTTACAAAAAGCGAGGTGAAACACTCAACCAGAGCTGCTTTTTTTAACATTTCTCGAGGGCCATGGCGAGCCATTTCAAAAAAGCTGCACAACTAACGTATAAAATATTGATAAATTTGCTCGGCCTGATGTGTGTGTAAAGTTTTACGAGTTGTCGTTCATATTTAGAACCTCATAATCAGCTTTGTTTTATTGCCGAACAGTGCAATGCCACTCCCACAACTTTTCATGAAAAAGGACGAATTTCGTATTGTGACATCCTCATGGCCGAAACAGTCATCCGAGCATATATGAGGGCGACCTTGTTGAGTTGCACGGAGAAAAACATCCAAGAAAATAACTTGTATTAGCTTTTACCAGTTGGTGGCGCTACTACTACGATGTAAAATAAGTTGGTAGATGTCTTCAGGGCTGAAGTATCCTCAAATGTGTACAACTTCGAGAAGATAGGATCATCTGAGTCATGTTGCCGGAGCTTTTGTTGCCACAGAGTACAATCGGACTTTTCAGCACCTTAATAGCCACGCCTTTTGCCAAAACGTCACAAAATTCGGCAGAGAGTAAGATCATTGTCTTGAATCTTTTCTGACTCATTTTCAGTCGGATTCGTCAAAAGGGCACCGTGCAGTATGTGAAAATTAAAATAAAAACAAATTTTTGATTCCACTTGGCGGCACTGTGTGTATAACAAAATAATAACATTAAGATGTCTTCAGGTCGGGACGTTTTATTTACAGGTGAAGGTTTGGATTTTTAGGAGCATGTGCAGGGGAGTTATTAAGCATTCATTTATTTGTATTAGGTTCATTTTGTCTTCTTATTATTGATATTTGACTGATTCATTAAAAGCAGACAATTATGTTTTAGGTTAATTTTTTACCTGACATGTTTCGGCGAGTCTTTTGCCTTCTTCAGAGTGTCGCATGATGGTGTCTTGAGCTGATGTTCCATGAGGGTGTGACTTACCTGTCAAAAAAATGAAAAAATCAGAGCAGTAAAAGAACAAGCACAACATGAACATTACAAATCAGCAATCACTGACCACTGCAAAAGGGAAAACCACATCATGGACCGGGAGAAGGGCAGGGTCATCCGCACAGAAGAGAACAAACAACAGCGCTGGATCAGAGAGGCCATTGAGATCTGCAAGCGAGGCATAAAAACCATGAACAGAGACAAGGGAGCCTTCATCCTCTCTACCACCTGGAGCAGCATCTTGGCGGAGTGAACGGACTGCGGGGGGCGTGACTTGCCTTCATTCTTGTGACAGGTAAATCACGCCCTCATGGAACATCAGCTGATAAAGACGGGTCACAAGACAGCATCATGTGACACTCTGAAGAAGGCGAAAGACTTTCGTATTGTGACATGCTCAAGGCCTAAACACTCATCCGAGCAAATATAAGGTAGATTATGTTCACCTGCCCGGAGAAAAACATCAACGAAAATAATTTGTATTTGTTTTAACCAGTTGGTGGCACTACCACTGCGATCAAAAATAAGTTGGCAGCCGTCTTCAGGGCCTGAATATCCTCAAATGTGAAAGATTTCCAGAAGATGGATCATCTGAATCATTTTGCAGGAACTTTTGTTGCCACGGAGAATAATCAGACTCTGCGGCACCGTAATAGCCACGCCCTTTGAAGGAAAGTCGTAAAAATAGGGATAGAGTAAGATCAATGTCTTGAGTCTTTTCTAGCCAATTTTCAATCAGATTCGTTAAAAGGGCACCGTGCAGTACGTCAAAATGTAAAAAATGATATTGATTGGCGCAAGGTGTATAACTGAATATAAACATATAGATGTCTTCAGGTACAGACTCTTTATGTACATGTGAAGTTTTGGATTTTTAGCAGCATGTGCAGGAGAGTTATTAAGCATTTTGTCCATTGCGGCGAAGGAAATCTTAAGTGAAAACTTTGATGCCCCGCCCCCGTCATATAGTATTTCGGAAACAAACAATTTTAGCCCCAGTGTTTGTCCCAGGTCTTCAGATGCTACAGACAGAATTTTAAGGCAATCAGATGAAGCCTTTAGGATCAGGGTGCAAAAGAATGACCCCTGTAAACATGCAAAAAAGGGCAAAAGTCGGACTTTCAAAAATTCATAACTCACTTCCTGTTCATATTAGACGTTAAAATATCAAATTTTTCGCCATGCCCGATGAGACTGCCAAGTTTGGTGAGTTTTTGTGCATGTTTCGGGGGTCAAAAATGCGATCGAACAATCGGAAAAATAATAATAATAATAATTTCTACAAAAACAATAGGGACTTCGCAGCGGTCGCTGCTCAGGCCCTAATAATAATAATAATAATAATAATAAAAGTAATAATATTTTCTACAAAAACAATAGGGACCTCGCCGCGGTCGCTGCTCGGGCCCCAATAATAATTTCTACACAAAGTCCATTGTGGTGACCCGCCCCCTTTTAAGTAAATTCAAAATGGCCGACTTCCTGTAAAACCTAGCTCATTGCTCCAAGAGACTTTTTTGTAGGTCTTGGTCTTATACATACAGTGAACCCTCGCTACTTCGCGGTTCACCTTTCGCGGGTTCAGTGCTTCGCGGGTCTAAAAAATATTCGGGGGCATTGTAGTTTCGCCGAGCGGCACGACGGGGCGCTGGAGCGGTTAGACGGCCGGCGTGCGCCGAAGAAGAGCGTGGGCGAAGAGGAGAGTGGACGAAGAAGAGCACGTTCCCCCGGACACGATCGGTGGCGACGTTTCGCGCGGTTCGGACCGTACCAGAGCTCCGGCCAGCGTGCGTGGCAGTTAAGCCGTAGAGGAGCACCTTCCCCGGGCACGGGCGGTGCCAAGCGGCCCCTAAGTTTAACCGAATGGAAGCTCCGGAGGAGGAGGGCATGCTCGCGTCACAGTAAGCCGAAGAGGAGCACCGTCCCCGGGCACGGGCGGTTCCAAGCGGCCCCTAAGTTTAACCGAATGGAAGCTCCGGAGGAGGAGGGCATGCTCGCGTCACAGTAAGCCGAAGAGGAGCACCTTCCCCGGGCACGGGCGGTGCCAAGCGGCCCCTAAGTTTAACCGAATGGAATCTCCGGGGGAGGAGGACGGGCGTGTGTCACAGTTAAGCCAAATTGGAGCACCTCTTCTGCCCGGGCACGAGCGGAGCGCGAAGCTGTCAGTTATGAATGAATAAATGAATAAATAAATAAATAATTAAAGAATGCCACCTTTCATTTCACAGGGCACACCGGACGGCGTACCAGCAGGTAAAAGTCGGAGTAATTAAATAAATACAAAAAGAATGGCTGGGGAATAAAAAAATAATACGTTTTAATAATAATTTGGTTTTTTTGTTATAACATGAATTTCACTCTCTCTCTCCCCGTATATATATATATATATATATATATATATATATATATATATATATATATATATATATATATATATATATATTTATATATTTATTGTATATATTGTATATTTTTTTTAAGCATTTTTGAAGGTGCGCCGCTACTTCGCGGATTTTCAGTTTTCGCGGGTGGTCTCGGTCCCCATTAACCGCGATAACCGAGGGTTCACTGTACTCCATAAAATTTACAAAAAGCGAGGTGAAACACTCAACCAGAGCTGCTTTTTTTTAACATTTCTCGAGGGCCATGGCGAGCCATTTCAAAAAAGCTGCACAACTAACGTATAAAATATTGATAAATTTGCTCGGCCTGATGTGTGTGTAAAGTTTTACGAGTTGTCGTTCATATTTAGAACCTCATATTCAGCTTTGTTTTATTGCCGAACAGTGCAATGCCACTCCCACAACTTTTCACGAAAAATCACAAATTTCGTATTGTGACATCCTCATGGCCGAAACAGTCATCCGAGCATATATGAGGGCGACCTTGTTGAGTTGCACGGAGAAAAACATCCAAGAAAATAACTTGTATTAGCTTTTACCAGTTGGTGGCGCTACTACTACGATGTAAAATAAGTTGGTAGATGTCTTCAGGGCTGAAGTATCCTCAAATGTGTACAACTTCGAGAAGATAGGATCATCTGAGTCATGTTGCCGGAGCTTTTGTTGCCACAGAGTACAATCGGACTTTTCAGCACCTTAATAGCCACGCCTTTTGCCAAAACGTCACAAAATTCGGCAGAGAGTAAGATCATTGTCTTGAGTCTTTTCTGACTAATTTTCAGTCGGATTCGTCAAAAGGGCACCGTGCAGTACGTGAAAATTAAAATAAAAAAAAAATTTTTATTCCACTTGGCGGCACTGTGTGTATAACAAAATAATAACATTAAGATGTCTTCAGGTCGGGACGTTTTATTTACAGGTGAAGGTTTGGATTTTTAGGAGCATGTGCAGGGGAGTTATTAAGCATTCATTTATTTGTATTAGGTTCATTTTGTCTTCTTATTATTGATATTTGACTGATTCATTAAAAGCAGACAATTATGTTTTAGGTTAATTTTTTACCTGACATGTTTCGGCGAGTCTTTCGCCTTCTTCAGAGTGTCGCATGATGGTGTCTTGAGACCCGTCTTTATCAGCTGATGTTCCATGAGGGTGTGACTTACCTGTCAAAAAAATGAAAAAATCAGAGCAGTAAAAGAACAAGCACAACATGAACATTACAAATCAGCAATCACTGACCACTGCAAAAGGGAAAACCACATCATGGACCGGGAGAAGGGCAGGGTCATCCGCACAGAAGAGAACAAACAACAGCGCTGGATCAGAGAGGCCATTGAGATCTGCAAGCGAGGCATAAAAACCATGAACAGAGACAAGGGAGCCTTCATCCTCTCTACCACCTGGACCAGCATCTTGGCGGAGTGAACGGACAGCGGGGGGCGTGACTTGCCTTCATTCTTGTGACAGGTAAGTCACGCCCTCATGGAACATCAGCTGATAAAGACGGGTCACAAGACACCATCATGTGACACTCTGAAGAAGGCGAAATACTTTTGTATTGTGACATGCTCAAGGCCTAAACACTCATCCGAGCAAATATAAGGTAGATTTTGTTCACCTGCCCGGAGAAAAACATCAACGAAAATAATTTGTATTTGTTTTAACCAGTTGGTGGCGCTACCACTGCGATCAAAAATAAGTTGGCAGCCGTCTTCAGGGCCTGAATATCCTCAAATGTGAAAGATTTCCAGAAGATGGATCATCTGAATCATTTTGCAGGAACTTTTGTTGCCACGGAGAATAATCAGACTCTGCGGCACCGTAATAGCCACGCCCTTTGAAGGAAAGTCATAAAAATAGGGATAGAGTAAGATCAATGTCTTGAGTCTTTTCTAGCCAATTTTCAATCGGATTCGTTAAAAGGGCACCATGCAGTACGTCAAAATGTAAAAAATGATATTGATTGGCGCAAGGTGTATAACTGAATATAAACATATAGATGTCTTCAGGTACAGACTCTTTATGTACATGTGAAGTTTTGGATTTTTAGCAGCATGTGCAGGAGAGTTATTAAGCATTTTGTCCATTGCGGCGAAGGAAATCTTAAGTGAAAACTTTGAAGCCCCGCCCCCGTCATATAGTATTTCGGAAACAAAAAATTTTAGCCCCAGTGTTTGTCCCAGGTCTTCAGATGCTACAGACAGAATTTTAAGGCAATCAGATGAAGCCTTTAGGATCAGGGTGCAAAAGAATGACCCCTGTAAACATGCAAAAAAGGGCAAAAGTCGGACTTTCAAAAATTCATAACTCACTTCCTGTTCATATTAGACGTTAAAATATCAAATTTTTCGCCATGCCCGATGAGACTGCCAAGTTTGGTGAGTTTTTGTGCATGTTTCGGGGGTCAAAAATGCGATCGAACAATCGGAAAAATAATAATAATAATAATTTCTACAAAAACAATAGGGACTTCGCAGCGGTCGCTGCTCAGGCCCTAATAATAATAATAATAATAATAATAAAAGTAATAATGTTTTCTACAAAAACAATAGGGACCTCGCCGCGGTCGGTGCTCGGGCCCCAATAATAATTTCTACACAAAGTCCATTGTGGTGACCCGCCCCCTTTTAAGTAAATTCAAAATGGCCGACTTCCTGTAAAACCTAGCTCATTGCTCCAAGAGACTTTTTTGTAGGTCTTGGTCTTATACATACAGTGAACCCTCGCTACTTCGCGGTTCACCTTTCGCGGGTTCAGTGCTTCGCGGGTCTAAAAAATATTCGGGGGCATTGTAGTTTCGCCGAGCGGCACGACGGGGCGCTGGAGCGGTTAGACGGCCGCCGTGCGCCGAAGAAGAGCGTGGGCGAAGAGGAGAGTGGACGAAGAAGAGCACGTTCCCTCGGACACGATCGGTGGCGACGTTTCGCGCGGTTCGGACCGTACCAGAGCTCCGGCCGGCGTGCGTGGCAGTTAAGCTGTAGAGGAGCACCTTCCCCGGGCACGGGCGGTTCCAAGCGGCCCCTAAGTTTAACCGAATGGAAGCTCCGGAGGAGGAGGGCATGCTCGCGTCACAGTAAGCCGAAGAGGAGCACCTTCCCCGGGCACGGGCGGTGCCAAGCGGCCCCTAAGTTTAACCGAATGGAAGCTCCGGGGGAGGAGGGCGGGCGTGTGTCACAGTTAAGCCAAATTGGAGCACCTCTTCTGCCCGGGCACGAGCGGAGCGCGAGGCTGTCAGTTATGAATGAATAAATGAATAAATAAATAAAGAATGCCACCTTTCATTTCACAGGGCACACCGGACGGCGTACCAGCAGGTAAAAGTCGGAGTAATTAAATAAATACTAAAAGAATGGCTGGGGAATAAAAAAATAATACGTTTTAATAATAATTTGGTTTTTTTGTTATAACATGAATTTCACTCTCTCTCTCCCCGTATATATATATATATATATATATATATATATATATATATATATATATATATATATATATATATATATATATATATTATTATATATATTGTATATTTTTTTTAAGCATTTTTGAAGGTGCGCCGCTACTTCGCGGATTTTCAGTTTTCGCGGGTGGTCTCGGTCCCCATTAACCGCGATAACCGAGGGTTCACTGTACTCCATAAAATTTACAAAAAGCGAGGTGAAACACTCAACCAGAGCTGCTTTTTTTAACATTTCTCGAGGGCCATGGCGAGCCATTTCAAAAAAGCTGCACAACTAACGTATAAAATATTGATAAATTTGCTCGGCCTGATGTGTGTGTAAAGTTTTACGAGTTGTCGTTCATATTTAGAACCTCATAATCAGCTTTGTTTTATTGCCGAACAGTGCAATGCCACTCCCACAACTTTTCACGAAAAAGGACGAATTTCGTATTGTGACATCCTCATGGCCGAAACAGTCATCCGAGCATATATGAGGGCGACCTTGTTGAGTTGCACGGAGAAAAACATACAAGAAAATAACTTGTATTAGCTTTTACCAGTTGGTGGCGCTACTACTACGATGTAAAATAAGTTGGTAGATGTCTTCAGGGCTGAAGTATCCTCAAATGTGTACAACTTCGAGAAGATAAGATCATCTGAGTCATGTTGCCGGAGCTTTTGTTGCCACAGAGTACAATCGGACTTTTCAGCACCTTAATAGCCACGCCTTTTGCCAAAACGCCACAAAATTCGGCAGAGAGTAAGATCATTGTCTTGAGTCTTTTCTGACTCATTTTCAGTCGGATTCGTCAAAAGGGCACCGTGCAGTACGTGAAAATTAAAATAAAAACAAATTTTTGATTCCACTTGGCGGCACTGTGTGTATAACAAAATAATAACATTACGATGTCTTCAGGTCGGGACGTTTTATTTACAGGTGAAGGTTTGGATTTTTAGGAGCATGTGCAGGGGAGTTATTAAGCATTCATTTATTTGTATTAGGTTCATTTTGTCTTCTTATTATTGATATTTGACTGATTCATTAAAAGCAGACAATTATGTTTTAGGTTAATTTTTTACCTGACATGTTTCGGCGAGTCTTTCGCCCTTCTTCAGAGTGTCGCATGATGGTGTCTTGAGCTGATGTTCCATGAGGGTGTGACTTACCTGTCAAAAAAATGAAAAAAATCAGAGCAGTAAAAGAACAAGCACAACATGAACATTACAAATCAGCAATCACTGACCACTGCAAAAGGGAAAACCACATCATGGACCGGGAGAAGGGCAGGGTCATCCGCACAGAAGAGAACAAACAACAGCGCTGGATCAGAGAGGCCATTGAGATCTGCAAGCGAGGCATAAAAACCATGAACAGAGACAAGGGAGCCTTCATCCTCTCTACCACCTGGACCAGCATCTTGGCGGAGTGAACGGACAGCGGGGGGCGTGACTTGCCTTCATTCTTGTGACAGGTAAGTCACGCCCTCATGGAACATCAGCTGATAAAGACGGGTCACAAGACAGCATCATGTGACACTCTGAAGAAGGCGAAAGACTTTCGTATTGTGACATGCTCAAGGCCTAAACACTCATCCGAGCAAATATAAGGTAGATTTTGTTCACCTGCCCGGAGAAAAACATCAACGAAAATAATTTGTATTTGTTTTAACCAGTTGGTGGCGCTACCACTGCGATCAAAAATAAGTTGGCAGCCGTCTTCAGGGCCTGAATATCCTCAAATGTGAAAAATTTCGAGAAGATGGATCATCTGAATCATTTTGCAGGAACTTTTGTTGCCACGGAGAATAATCAGACTCTGCGGCACCGTAATAGCCACGCCCTTCGAAGGAAAGTCACAAAAATAGGGATAGAGTAAGATCAATGTCTTGAGTCTTTTCTAGCCAATTTTCAATCAGATTCGTTAAAAGGGCACCGTGCAGTACGTCAAAATGTAAAAAATGATATTGATTGGCGCAAGGTGTATAACTGAATATAAACATATAGATGTCTTCAGGTACAGACTTTTTATGTACATGTGAAGTTTTGGATTTTTAGCAGCATGTGCAGGAGAGTTATTAAGCATTTTGTCCATTGCGGCGAAGGAAATCTTAAGTGAAAACTTTGAAGCCCCGCCCCCGTCATATAGTATTTCGGAAACAAAAAAATTTAGCCCCAGTGTTTGTCCCAGGTCTTCAGATGCTACAGACAGAATTTTAAGGCAATCAGATGAAGCCTTTAGGATCAGGGTGCAAAAGAATGACCCCTGTAAACATGCAAAAAAGGGCAAAAGTCGGACTTTCAAAAATTCATAACTCACTTCCTGTTCATATTAGACGTTAAAATATCAAATTTTTCGCCATGCCCGATGAGACTGCCAAGTTTGGTGAGTTTTTGTGCATGTTTCGGGGGTCAAAAATGCGATCGAACAATCGGAAAAATAATAATAATAATAATTTCTACAAAAACAATAGGGACTTCGCAGCGGTCGCTGCTCAGGCCCTAATAATAATAATAATAATATTAATAATAATAAAAGTAATAATATTTTCTACAAAAACAATAGGGACCTCGCAGCCGTCGCAGCTCGGGCCCTAATAACAATTTCTAGAAAAACAATAGGGACCTCGCAGCGGTCACTGCTCGGGCCCTAATAATAATAATAATAAAAATAATAATAATTTCCACAAAAACAATGGGGACCTCGTAGCGGTCGCTGCTCAGGCCCTAATAATAATTTCTACAAAAACAATAGGGACCTCGCCGCCGTCGCTGCTCGGGCCCCAATAATAATTTCTACACAAAGTCCATTGTGGTGACCCGCCCCCTTTTAAGTAAATTCAAAATGGCCGACTTCCTGTAAAACCTAGCTCATTGCTCCAAGAGACTTTTTTGTAGGTCTTGGTCTTATACATACAGTGAACCCTCGCTACTTCGCGGTTCACCTTTCGCGGGTTCAGTGCTTCGCGGGTCTAAAAAATATTCGGGGGCATTGTAGTTTCGCCGAGCGGCACGACGGGGCGCTGGAGCGGTTAGACGGCCGGCGTGCGCCGAAGAAGAGCGTGGGCGAAGAGGAGAGTGGACGAAGAAGAGCACGTTCTCCCTGACACGATCGGTGGCGACGTTTCGCGCGGTTCGGACCGTACCAGAGCTCCGGCCGGCGTGCGTGGCAGTTAAGCCGTAGAGGAGCACCTTCCCCGGGCACGGGCGGTGCCAAGCGGCCCCTAAGTTTAACCGAATGGAAGCTCCGGAGGAGGAGGGCATGCTCGCGTCACAGTAAGCCGAAGAGGAGCACCTTCCCCGGGCACGGGCGGTTCCAAGCGGCCCCTAAGTTTAACTGAATGGAAGCTCCGGAGGAGGAGGGCATGCTCGCGTCACAGTAAGCCGAAGAGGAGCACCTTCCCCGGGCACGGGCGGTGCCAAGCGGCCCCTAAGTTTAACCGAATGGAAGTTCCGGGGGAGGAGGGCGGGCGTGTGTCACAGTTAAGCCGAATTGGAGCACCTCTTCCGCCCGGGCACGAGCGGAGCGCGAGGCTGTCAGTTATGAATGAATAAATGAATAAATAAATAAAGAATGCCACCTTTCATTTCACAGGGCACACCGGACGGCGTACCAGCAGGTAAAAGTCGGAGTAATTAAATAAATACAAAAAGAATGGCTGGGGAATAAAAAAATAATACGTTTTAATAATAATTTGGTTTTTTTGTTATAAAATGAATTTCACTCTCTCTCTCCCCGTATATATATATATATATATATATATATATATATATTTATTATATATATTGTATATTTTTTTTAAGCATTTTTGAAGGTGCGCCGCTACTTCGCGGATTTTCAGTTTTCGCGGGTGGTCTCGGTCCCCATTAACCGCGATAACCGAGGGTTCACTGTACTCCATAAAATTTACAAAAAGCGAGGTGAAACACTCAATCAGGGCTGCTTTTTTGAACATTTCTCAAGGGCCATGGCGAGCCATTTAAAAAAAGCTGCACAACTAACGTATAAAATATTGATAAATTTGCTCGGCCTGATGTGTGTGTAAAGTTTCACGAGTTGTCGTTCATATTTAGAACCTCATAATCAGCGTTGTTTTATTGCCGAACAGTGCAATGCCACTCCCACAACTTTTCACGAAAAAGGACTAATTTCGTATTGTGACATCCTCATGGCCGAAACAGTCATCCGAGCATATATGAGGGCGACCTTGTTGAGTTGCACGGAGAAAAACATCCAAGAAAATAACTTGTATTAGCTTTTACCAGTTGGTGGCGCTACTACTACGATGAAAAATAAGTCGGTAGATGTCTTCAGGGCTGAAGTATCCTCAAATGTGTACAACTTCGAGAAGATAGGATCATCTGAGTCATGTTGCCGGAGCTTTTGTTGCCACAGAGTACAATCGGACTTTTCAGCACCGTAATAGCCACGCCTTTTGCCAAAACGTCACAAAATTCGGCAGAGAGTAAGATCATTGTCTTGAGTCTTTTCTGACTAATTTTCAGTCGGATTCGTCAAAAGGGCACCGTGCAGTACGTGAAAATTAAAATAAAAACAAATTTTTGATTCCACTTGGCGGCGCTGTGTGTATAACAAAATAATAACATTAAGATGTCTTCAGGTCGGGACGTTTTATTTACAGGTGAAGGTTTGGATTTTTAGGAGCATGTGCAGGGGAGTTATTAAGCATTCATTTATTTGTATTAGGTTCATTTTGTCTTCTTATTATTGATATTTGACTGATTCATTAAAAGCAGACAATTATGTTTTAGGTTAATTTTTTACCTGACATGTTTCGGCGAGTCTTTTGCCTTCTTCAGAGTGTCGCATGATGGTGTCTTGAGACCCGTCTTTATCAGCTGATGTTCCATGAGGGTGTGACTTACCTGTCAAAAAAATGAAAAAATCAGAGCAGTAAAAGAACAAGCACAACATGAACATTACAAATCAGCAATCACTGACCGCTGCAAAAGGGAAAACCACATCATGGACCGGGAGAAGGGCAGGGTCATCCGCACCGAAGAGAATAAACAACAGCGCTGGATCAGAGAGGCCATTGAGATCTGCAAGCGAGGCATAAAAACCATGAACAGAGACAAGGGAGCCTTCATCCTCTCTACCACCTGGAGCAGCATTTTGGCGGAGTGAACGGACAGCGGGGGGCGTGACTTGCCTTCATTCTTGTGACAGGTAAGTCACGCCCTCATGGAACATCAGCTGATAAAGACGGGCCACAAGACACCATCATGTGACACTCTGAAGAAGGCGAAAGACTTTCGTATTGTGACATCCTCAAGGCCTAAACACTCATCCGAGCAAATGTAAGGTAGATTTTGTTAACCTGCCCGGAGAAAAAAATCAACGAAAATAATTTGTATTTGTTTTAACCAGTTGGTGGCGCTACCACTGCGATCAAAAATAAGTTGGCAGCCGTCTTCAGGGCCTGAATATCCTCAAATGTGAAAAATTTCGAGAAGATGGATCATCTGAATCATTTTGCAGGAACTTTTGTTGCCACAGAGAATAATCAGACTCTGCGGCACCGTAATAGCCACGCCCTTCGAAGGAAAGTCACAAAAATAGGGATAGAGTAAGATCAATGTCTTGAGTCTTTTCTAGCCAATTTTCAATCAGATTCGTTAAAAGGGCACCGTGCAGTACGTCAAAATGTAAAAAATGATATTGATTGGCGCAAGGTGTATAACTGAATATAAACATATAGATGTCTTCAGGTACAGACTCTTTATGTACATGTGAAGTTTTGGATTTTTAGCAGCATGTGCAGGAGAGTTATTAAGCATTTTGTCCATTGCGGCGAAGGAAATCTTAAGTGAAAACTTTGATGCCCCGCCCCCGTCATATAGTATTTCGGAAACAAAAAATTTTAGCCCCAGTGTTTGTCCCAGGTCTTCAGAAGCTACAGACAGAATTTTAAGGCAATCAGATGAAGCCTTTAGGATCAGGGTGCAAAAGAATGACCCCTGTAAACATGCAAAAAAGGGCAAAAGTCGGACTTTCAAAAATTCATAACTCACTTCTTGTTCATATTAGACATTAAAATATCAAATTTTTCGCCATGCCCGATGAGACTGCCAACTTTGGTGAGTTTTTGTGCATGTTTCGGGGGTCAAAAATGCGATCGAACAATCGGAAAAATAATAATAATAATAATTTCTACAAAAACAATAGGGACTTCGCAGCGGTCGCTGCTCAGGCCCTAATAATAATAATAATAATTATAATAAAAGTAATAATATTTTCTACAAAAACAATAGGGACCTCGCCGCGGTCGCTGCTCGGGCCCCAATAATAATTTCTACACAAAGTCCATTGTGGTGACCCGCCCCCTTTTAAGTAAATTCAAAATGGCCGACTTCCTGTAAAACCTAGCTCATTGCTCCAAGAGACTTTTTTGTAGGTCTTGGTCTTATACATACAGTGAACCCTCGCTACTTCGCGGTTCACCTTTCGCGGGTTCAGTGCTTCGCGGGTCTAAAAAATATTCGGGGGCATTGTAGTTTCGCCGAGCGGCACGACGGGGCGCTGGAGCGGTTAGACGGCCGGCGTGCGCCGAAGAAGAGCGTGGGCGAAGAGGAGAGTGGACGAAGAAGAGCACGTTCCCCCGGACACGATCGGTGGCGACGTTTCGCGCGGTTCGGACCGTACCAGAGCTCCGGCCAGCGTGCGTGGCAGTTAAGCCGTAGAGGAGCACCTTTCCCGGGCACGGGCGGTGCCAAGCGGCCCCTAAGTTTAACCGAATGGAAGCTCCGGAGGAGGAGGGCATGCTCGCGTCACAGTAAGCCGAAGAGGAGCACCTTCCCCGGGCACGGGCGGTTCCAAGCGGCCCCTAAGTTTAACCGAATGGAAGCTCCGGAGGAGGAGGGCATGCTCGCGTCACAGTAAGCCGAAGAGGAGCACCTTCCCCGGGCACGGGCGGTTCCAAGCGGCCCCTAAGTTTAACCGAATGGAAGCTCCGGAGGAGGAGGGCATGCTCGCGTCACAGTAAGCCGAAGAGGAGCACCTTCCCCGGGCACGGGCGGTGCCAAGCGGCCCCTAAGTTTAACCGAATGGAAGCTCCGGGGGAGGAGGACGGGCGTGTGTCACAGTTAAGCCAAATTGGAGCACCTCTTCTGCCCGGGCACGAGCGGAGCGCGAGGCTGTCAGTTATGAATGAATAAATGAATAAATAAATAAAGAATGCCACCTTTCATTTCACAGGGCACACCGGACGGCGTACCAGCAGGTAAAAGTCGGAGTAATTAAATAAATACAAAAAGAATGGCTGGGGAATAAAAAAATAATACGTTTTAATAATAATTTGGTTTTTTTGTTATAACATGAATTTCACTCTCTCTCTCCCTGTATATATATATATATATATATATATATATATATATATATATATATATTTATTATATATATTGTATATTTTTTTTAAGCATTTTTGAAGGTGCGCCGCTACTTCGCGGATTTTCAGTTTTCGCGGGTGGTCTCGGTCCCCATTAACCGCGATAACCGAGGGTTCACTGTACTCCATAAAATTTACAAAAAGCGAGGTGAAACACTCAACCAGAGCTGCTTTTTTTTAACATTTCTCGAGGGCCATGGCGAGCCATTTCAAAAAAGCTGCACAACTAACTTATAAAATATTGATAAATTTGCTCGGCCTGATGTGTGTGTAAAGTTTTACGAGTTGTCGTTCATATTTAGAACCTCATAATCAGCTTTGTTTTATTGCCGAACAGTGCAATGCCACTCCCACAACTTTTCACGAAAAATCACGAATTTCGTATTGTGACATCCTCATGGCCGAAACAGTCATCCGAGCATATATGAGGGCGACCTTGTTGAGTTGCACGGAGAAAAACATCCAAGAAAATAACTTGTATTAGCTTTTACCAGTTGGTGGCGCTACTACTACGATGTAAAATAAGTTGGTAGATGTCTTCAGGGCTGAAGTATCCTCAAATGTGTACAACTTCGAGAAGATAGGATCATCTGAGTCATGTTGCCGGAGCTTTTGTTGCCACAAAGTACAATCGGACTTTTCAGCACCTTAATAGCCACGCCTTTTGCCAAAACGTCACAAAATTCGGCAGAGAGTAAGATCATTGTCTTGAGTCTTTTCTGACTAATTTTCAGTCGGATTCGTCAAAAGGGCACCGTGCAGTACGTGAAAATTAAAATAAAAACAAATTTTTGATTCCACTTGGCGGCACTGTGTGTATAACAAAATAATAGCATTAAGATGTCTTCAGGTCGGGACGTTTTATTTACAGGTGAAGGTTTGGATTTTTAGGAGCATGTGCAGGGGAGTTATTAAGCATTCATTTATTTGTATTAGGTTCATTTTGTCTTCTTATTATTGATATTTGACTGATTCATTAAAAGCAGACAATTATGTTTTAGGTTAATTTTTTACCTGACATGTTTCGGCGAGTCTTTCGCCTTCTTCAGAGTGTCGCATGATGGTGTCTTGAGACCCGTCTTTATCAGCTGATGTTCCATGAGGGTGTGACTTACCTGTCAAAAAAATGAAAAATCAGAGCAGTAAAAGAACAAGCACAACATGAACATTACAAATCAGCAATCACTGACCACTGCAAAAGGGAAAACCACATCATGGACCGGGAGAAGGGCAGGGTCATCCGCACCGAAGAGAACAAACAACAGCGCTGGATCAGAGAGGCCATTGAGATCTGCAAGCGAGGCATAAAAACCATGAACAGAGACAAGGGAGCCTTCATCCTCTCTACCACCTGGAGCAGCATTTTGGCGGAGTGAACGGACAGCGGGGGGCGTGACTTGCCTTCGTTCTTGTGACAGGTAAGTCACGCCCTCATGGAACATCAGCTGATAAAGACGGGCCACAAGACACCATCATGTGACACTCTGAAGAAGGCAAAAGACTTTCGTATTGTGACATCCTCAAGGCCTAAACACTCATCCGAGCAAATGTAAGGTAGATTTTGTTAACCTGCCCGGAGAAAAAAATCAACGAAAATAATTTGTATTTGTTTTAACCAGTTGGTGGCGCTACCACTGCGATCAAAAATAAGTTGGCAGCCGTCTTCAGGGCCTGAATATCCTCAAATGTGAAAAATTTCGAGAAGATGGATCATCTGAATCATTTTGCAGGAACTTTTGTTGCCACGGAGAATAATCAGACTCTGCGGCACCGTAATAGCCACGCCCTTCGAAGGAAAGTCACAAAAATAGGGATAGAGTAAGATCAATGTCTTGAGTCTTTTCTAGCCAATTTTCAATCAGATTCGTTAAAAGGGCACCGTGCAGTACGTCAAAATGTAAAAAATGATATTGATTGGCGCAAGGTGTATAACTGAATATAAACATATAGATGTCTTCAGGTACAGACTCTTTATGTACATGAATAGAATAGAAATAGAAATCCCTTTATTGTCATTGTACACAAGTGTGCAACGAGATTAGAGGGCTCCCCTCTCCAGTGCAATACAACAATAATACAGACAAATATATAAATTAGATGAATAAATAAGAATGGAATAAGAAGTTTTGGATTTTTAGCAGCATGTGCAGGAGAGTTATTAAGCATTTTGTCCATTGCGGCGAAGGAAATCTTAAGTGAAAACTTTGATGCCCCGCCCCCGTCATATAGTATTTCGGAAACAAAAAATTTTAGCCCCAGTGTTTGTGCCAGGTCTTCAGATGCTCCAGACAGAACTTTAAGGCAATCAGATGAAGCCTTTAGGATCAAGGTGCAAAAGAATGACCCCTGTAAACATGCAAAAAAGGGCAAAAGTCGGACTTTCAAAAATTCATAACTCACTTCCTGTTCATATTAGACGTTAAAAAATATCAAATTTTTCGCCATGCCCGATGAGACTGCCAAGTTTGGTGAGTTTTTGTGCATGTTTCGGGGGTCAAAAATGCGATCGAACAATCGGAAAAATAATAATAATAATAATTTCTACAAAAACAATAGGGACTTCGCAGCGGTCGCTGCTCAGGCCCTAATAATAATAATAATAATAATAATAATAAAAGTAATAATAATTTCTACAAAAACAATAGGGACCTCGCCGCGGTCGCTGCTCGGGCCCCAATAATAATTTCTACACAAAGTCCATTGTGGAGACCCGCCCCCTTTTAAGTAAATTCAAAATGGCCGACTTCCTGTAAAACCTAGCTCATTGCTCCAAGAGACTTTTTTGTAGGTCTTGGTCTTATACATACAGTGAACCCTCGCTACTTCGAGGTTCACCTTTCGCGGGTTCAGTGCTTCGCGGGTCTAAAAAATATTCGGGGGCATTGTAGTTTCGCCGAGCGGCACGACGGGGCGCTGGAGCGGTTAGACGGCCGGCGGGCGCCGAAGAAGAGCGTGGGCGAAGAGGAGAGTGGACGAAGAAGAGCACGTTCCCCCGGACACGATCGGTGGCGACGTTTCGCGCGGTTCGGACCGTACCAGAGCTCCGGCCGGCGTGCGTGGCAGTTAAGCCGTAGAGGAGCACCTTCCCCGGGCACGGGCGGTTCCAAGCGGCCCCTGAGTTTAACCGAATGGAAGCTCCGGAGGAGGAGGGCATGCTCGCGTCACAGTAAGTCGAAGAGGAGCACCTTCCCCGGGCACGGGCGGTTCCAGGCGGCCCCTAAGTTTAACCGAATGGAAGCTCCGGAGGAGGAGGGCATGCTCGCGTCACAGTAAGCCGAAGAGGAGCACCTTCCCCGGGCACGGGCGGTGCCAAGCGGCCCCTAAGTTTAACCGAATGGAAGCTCCGGGGGAGGAGGGCGGGCGTGTGTCACAGTTAAGCCGAATTGGAGCACCTCTTCTGCCCGGGCACGAGCGGAGCGCGAGGCTGTCAGTTATGAATGAATAAATGTAATAAATAAATAAAGAATGCCACCTTTCATTTCACAGGGCACACCGGACGGCGTACCAGCAGGTAAAAGTCGGAGTAATTAAATAAATACAAAAAGAATGGTTGGGGAATAAAAAAATAATAAGTTTTAATAATAATTTGTTTTTTTTGTTATAACATGAATTTCACTCTCTCTCTCTCTCTCTCCCCCCGTATATATATATATATATATTTATATATATTTATATATTTATTATATATATTGTATATTTTTTTAAAGCATTTTTGAAGGTGCGCCGCTACTTCGCGGATTTTCAGTTTTCGCGGATGGTCTCGGTCCCCATTAACCGCGATAACCGAGGGTTCACTGTACTCCATAAAATTTACAAAAAGCGAGGTGAAACACTCAACCAGGGCTGCTTTTTTGAACATTTCTCGAGGGCCATGGTGAGCCATTTAAAAAAAGCTGCACAACTAACGTATAGAATATTGATAAATTTGCTCGGCCTGATGTGTGTGTAAAGTTTCACGAGTTGTTGTTCATATTTAGAACCTCATAATCAGCGTTGTTTTATTGCCGAACAGTGCAATGCCACTCCCACAACTTTTCATGAAAAAGGACAAATTTCGTATTATGACGTCCTCATGGCCCGAAACAGTCATCCGAGCATATACGAGGGCGACCTTGTTGAGTTGCACGGAGAAAAACATCCAAGAAAATAACTTGTATTAGCTATTAGCAGTTGGTGGCGCTACTACTACGATGAAAAATAAGTTGGTAGATGTCTTCAGGGCTTAAGTATCCTCAAATGTGTGCAACTTCGAGAAGATAGGATCATCTGACTCATGTTGCTGGAGCTTTTGTTGCCACAGAGTACAATCGGACTTTTCAGCACCGTAATAGCCACGCCTTTTGCCAAAATGTCACAAAATTCGGCAGAGAGTAAGATCATTGTCTAGAGTCTTTTCTGACTAATTTTCAGTCGGATTCGTCAAAAGGGCACCGTGCAGTGCGTGAAAATTAAAATAAAAAAATTTTTTGATTCCACTTGGCGGCACTGTGTGTATAACAAAATAATAACATTAAGATGTCTTCAGGTCGGGACGTTTTATTTACAGGTGAAGGTTTGGATTTTTAGGAGCATGTGCAGGGGAGTTATTAAGCATTCATTTATTTGTATTAGGTTCATTTTGTCTTCTTATTATTGATATTTGACTGATTCATTAAAAGCAGACAATTATGTTTTAGGATAATTTTTTACCTGACATGTTTCGGCGAGTCTTTCGCCTTCTTCAGAGTGTCGCATGATGGTGTCTTGAGCTGATGTTCCATGAGGGTGTGGCTTACCTGTCAAAAAAATGAAAAAAATCAGAGCAGTAAAAGAACAAGCACAACATGAACATTACAAATCAGCAATCACTGACCACTGCAAAAGGGAAAACCACATCATGGACCGGGAGAAGGGCAGGGTCATCCGCACAGAAGAGAACAAACAACAGCGCTGGATCAGAGAGGCCATTGAGATCTGCAAGCGAGGCATAAAAACCATGAACAGAGACAAGGGAGCCTTCATCCTCTCTACCACCTGGACCAGCATCTTGGCGGAGTGAACGGACAGCGGGGGGCGTGACTTGCCTTCATTCTTGTGACAGGTAAGTCACGCCCTCATGGAACATCAGCTGATAAAGACGGGTCACAAGACACCATCATGTGACACTCTGAAGAAGGCGAAAGACTTTTGTATTGTGACATGCTCAAGGCCTAAACACTCATCCGAGCAAATATAAGGTAGATTTTGTTAACCTGCCCGGAGAAAAACATCAACGAAAATAATTTGTATTTGTTTTAACCAGTTGGTGGCGCTACCACTGCGATCAAAAATAAGTTGGCAGCCGTCTTCAGGGCCTGAATATCCTCAAATGTGAAAAATTTCGAGAAGATGGATCATCTGAATCATTTTGCAGGAACTTTTGTTGCCACGGAGAATAATCAGACTCTGCGGCACCATAATAGCCACGCCCTTCGAAGGAAAGTCACAAAAATAGGGATAGAGTAAGATCAATGTCTTGAGTCTTTTCTAGACAATTTTCAATCAGATTCGTTAAAAGGGCACCGTGCAGTACGTCAAAATGTAAAAAATGATATTGATTGGCGCAAGGTGTATAACTGAATATAAACATATAGATGTCTTCAGGTACAGACTCTTTATGTACATGTGAAGTTTTGGATTTTTAGCAGCATGTGCAGGAGAGTTATTAAGCATTTTCTCCATTGCGGCGAAGGAAATCTTAAGTGAAAACTTTGAAGCCCCGCCCCTGTCATATAGTATTTCGGAAACAAAAAATTTTAGCCCCAGTGTTTGTCCCAGGTCTTCAGATGCTACAGACAGAATTTTAAGGCAATCAGATGAAGCCTTTAGGATCAGGGTGCAAAAGAATGACCCCTGTAAACATGCAAAAAAGGGCAAAAGTCGGACTTTCAAAAATTCATAACTCACTTCCTGTTCATATTAGACGTTAAAATATCAAATTTTTCGCCATGCCCGATGAGACTGCCAAGTTTGGTGAGTTTTTGTGCATGTTTCGGGGGTCAAAAATGCGATCGAACAATCGGAAAAATAATAATAATAATAATTTCTACAAAAACAATAGGGACTTCGCAGCGGTCGCTGCTCAGGCCCTAATAATAATAATAATAATATTATTAATAATAAAAGTAATAATATTTTCTACAAAAACAATAGGGACCTCGCAGCCGTCGCAGCTCGGGCCCTAATAACAATTTCTAGAAAAACAATAGGGACCTCGCAGCGGTTACTGCTCGGGCCCTAATAATAATAATAAAAATAATAATAATTTCCACAAAAACAATGGGGACCTCGTAGCGGTCGCTGCTCGGGCCCTAATAATAATTTCTTCAAAAACAATAGGGACCTCGCCGCCGTCGCTGCTCGGGCCCCAATAATAATTTCTACACAAAGTCCATTGTGGTGACCCGCCCCCTTTTAAGTAAATTAAAAATGGCCGACTTCCTGTAAAACCTAGCTCATTGCTCCAAGAGACTTTTTTGTAGGTCTTGGTCTTATACATACAGTGAACCCTCGCTACTTCGCGGTTCACCTTTCGCGGGTTCAGTGCTTCGCGGGTCTAAAAAATATTCGGGGGCATTGTAGTTTCGCCGAGCGGCACGACGGGGCGCTGGAGCAGTTAGACGGCCGGCGTGCGCCGAAGAAGAGCGTGGGCGAAGAGGAGAGTGGACGAAGAAGAGCACGTTCCCCCGGACACGATCGGTGGCGACGTTTCGCGCGGTTTGAACCGTACCAGAGCTCCGGCCGGCGTGCGTGGCAGTTAAGCCGTAGAGGAACACCTTCCCCGGGCACGGGCGGTGCCAAGCGGCCCCTAAGTTTAACCGAATGGAAGCTCCGGAGGAGGAGGGCATGCTCGCGTCACAGTAAGCCGAAGAGGAGCACCTTCCACGGGCACGGGCGGTTCCAAGCGGCCCCTAAGTTTAACCGAATGGAAGCTCCGGAGGAGGAGGGGATGCTCGCGTCACAGTAAGCCGAAGAGGAGCACCTTCCCCGGGCACGGGCGGTTTCAAGCGGCCCCTAAGTTTAACCGAATGGAAGCTCCGGAGGAGGAGGGCATGCTCGCGTCACAGTAAGCCGAAGAGGAGCACCTTCCCCGGGCATGGGCGGTGCCAAGCGGCCCCTAAGTTTAACCGAATGGAAGTTCCGGGGGAGGAGGGCGGGCGTGTGTCACAGTTAAGCCGAATTGGAGCACCTCTTCCGCCCGGGCACGAGCGGAGCGCGAGGCTGTCAGTTATGAATGAATAAATGAATAAATAAATAAAGAATGCCACCTTTCATTTCACAGGGCACACCGGACGGCGTACCATTAGGTAAAAGTCGGAGTAATTAAATAAATACAAAAAGAATGGCTGGGGAATTAAAAAATAATATGTTTTAATAATAATTTGTTTTTTTTTGTTGTAACATGAATTTCACTCTCTCTCTCCCCGTATATATATATATATATATATATATATATATATATATATATATATATATATATATTTATAAATTTGCTCGGCCTGATGTGTGTGTAAAGTTTCACGAGTTGTCGTTCATATTTACAACCTCATAATCAGCGTTGTTTTATTGCCGAACAGTGCAATGCCACTCCCACAACCTTTCACGAAAAAGGACGAATTTCGTATTGTGACATCCTCATGGCCGAAACAGTAATCCGAGCATATATGAGGGCGACCTTGTTGAGTTGCACGGAGAAAAACATCCAAGAAAATAACTTGTATTAGCTTTTACCAGTTGGTGGCGCTACTACTACGATGAAAAATAAGTTGGTAGAAGTCTTCAGGGCTGAAGTATCCTCAAATGTGTACAACTTCGAGAAGATAGGATCATCTGAGTCATGTTGCCGGAGCTTTTGTTGTCACAAAGTACAATCGGACTTTTCAGCACCGTAATAGCCACGCCTTTTGCCAAAACGTCACAAAATTCGGCAGAGAGTAAGATCATTGTCTTGAGTCTTTTCTGACTAATTTTCAGTCGGATTCGTCAGAAGGGCACCGTGCAGTACGTGAAAATTAAAATAAAAACAAATTTTTGATTCCACTTGGCGGCGCTGTGTGTAAAACAAAATAATAACATTAAGATGTCTTCAGGTCGGGACGTTTTATTTACAGGTGAAGGTTTGGATTTTTAGGAGCGTGTGCAGGGGAGTTATTAAGCATTCATTTATTTGTATTAGGTTCATTTTGTCTTCTTATTATTGATATTTGACTGATTCATTAAAAGCAGACATTTATGTTTTAGGTTAATTTTTTACCTGACATGTTTCGGCGAGTCTTTCGCCTTCTTCAGAGTGTCGCATGATGGTGTCTTGAGACCAGTCTTTATCAGCTGATGTTCCATGAGGGTGTGACTTACCTGTCAAAAAAATTAAAAAATCAGAGCAGTAAAAGAACAAGCACTACATGAACATTACAAATCAGCAATCACTGACCACTGCAAAAGGGAAAACCACATCATGGACCGGGAGAAGGGCAGGGTCATCCGCACAGAAGAGAACAAACTACAGCGCTGGATCAGAGAGGCCATTGAGATCTGCAAGCGAGGCATAAAAACCATGAACAGAGACAAGGGAGCCTTCATCCTCTCTACCACCTGGAGCAGCGTCTTGGCGGAGTGAATGGACAGCGGGGGGCGTGACTTGCCTTCATTCTTGTGACAGGTAAGGCACGCCTTCATGGAACATCAGCTGATAAAGACAGGTCACAAGACACCATCACAGGGTTCGAAGTTAACTTTAAAAACTGCTTGCCCATAGGGCAAGTGCCACTAAAATTTGCCTTGCCCGAGTGGCCAAATTACTTGCCCAACTTGGGCAAGTGACAATTTTTTTTCTCTTGCCCTGAGTGACTTTTTGTATGACAAAGTGTCTAATTACAAATTGCATGAATTTTTTGTTCGGACAGTTCCCGCCTAGAAAGAATTAAAAATACGTTACAATCATAAGGGTTGCTTATAGAAAAATGTATCATGTATTAACACATTAATTAGGTGTCTGCTGACCCAGGATTATGTTATTGTTATGTTATGTTATATATGAAAGAGAATGTGGAATGACACTGAACGATGGAAGGTGGAAGGATGTGGAAAGATTGTGAATGACATTGAATGATTTGGAATGACACTGAAAGATTTTGAATAATACTGAATGACACTGAATGAAGTAAAACTTTCTGGGAACGGGCCAATTCAAGATAGCTGCCGCACTGTGGGGGAGGCTTTGGTACCAAATTTGGAAAGAGACCCAAACGGTTGGGTCCATTTTATATCAGTGTGGGGGTGAAACGTTGGTCTCGGCGGAGCTGTCTGAATATTGGAGAAGTTAGAAGACAAAGTAAAACAGAACAATTAAAATCACTCTTCAAATACATATTGTTTGGTGGGCAGAGCATGATTTACAGCTCACCATTTTATTGCATGCACCAAGCATGTTATACATTTTTCTGTCCATGGGATGGCGTAGTCAAGAAAAATGAAGCATCTCGAAGCCCATTCGTGTGTGAAGTATTTCCCTGCAGGGCTTGGCTGCTTTATGGGGCTTCATTTTGCCATCACTAGTTTTAGATAGTTTTAATTTTTGAAAGAGCATTTTTGTTTTAGTATTAAGGTAGGCCAGAAATGGAATGAAATGCAGAGATAGAAATGACACAGGAAAAATTTGGCTAGAAGGGCTATAATTTTCATTAAAGCAGAGAAGAAAATAGAAACTACAAAAAACATTGATGTGTACTTGTCCACTTTAAGGTAGAACTGGTTGAAGTGAAATGAGTCACAAGATTGGAAAAATAGGAAATAAAATAGAATTAACATGTTCATTTTTGTGATAAGAAATTTGTGATTAGGTGAAAAGGGGAAAAAAAAGAGAATTACAGGCTTTTCAAATAAAACAACCTAATTTAAATTGGCCAACTTGTAAAATGGAAAAGAAAATTCTAAATTATGCACAGAAAGCATGAACGTGTTGGGCAGAAGGAAGGAAAAAGAAAAGAAAGAAAGGAGGAAGCAGTAAGTCTTGTTACAAAACATTAACTTTTCAGGACGAGTTGTGGTAGCAATGGAGGATCACGTGACGTAAAAAGTCAAACATAAAAGTGTGTGTAGAAGGAGTTCTACATCAACATGCGTTTTACTCATTAGGCCGTGATACACTGACAAAATTGGACTTCAATAGAATTAATAAGCACGGGCGAATTCAAACAAACGTCAAAACTTTAAAGGGGCGCATTGTCAGTGATAAGAAAGAGAAAAGATATTGCCAGACCACTTTTCTGTAAAAACTTTCCTTGGGACGCCTCGGTGACCCCCATTAAATCCCTGACCCTTCATAGATAAAGTTGAGGCCCAGTGCCTCTCAGGGCTGTAATTTATGTGGCAGAGAAAGGTCCAACAAGCCTTGGTAATCTTTAAAACAGTATCGTCATGGCCATGGAATGGGTTGTGTATGTTGGAACTTGTGAAGATACACTACAAGATTGTATCGACAAAGCATCTTAACGCACTACCAAATTATTATAAGCCATTTGAGCAAAACAGTGACTGCAAAAAATGACTTCATTAGCCTGGGTTACTGCAGGAACCAGGGCAAAATGAATTCATTTGCATATTTAGTCACAACAATTTGGATTTCGTGGCAGAGAACCACTTAGAGTGTGATTAAGAGCTTTCACTGCTGCTTTAAGGAATCAAAAAATTACATTCTTTTCCCACCACATTCACATTGCACGCCGGCCTAATTGTCACAGGGACACATTATACTGATAAGTTGCGGTGCATTTCAGCCCAGCGTCATTTTTTCCCCGCATCATCTAGGAGGCGCCACACGACTGTGGAGCCGTCCAAATTATCACCAAACCGCGACTTGACCTTCCTCCCGACTGGAGGAACTCAGACTTGTAACACAGACCAGGTGCGCATTCCAGACTGATAAGAAGTAAAAGTGTTTGAGAACCAAGGTCGCAGCCTGAAATCAAACTGACTTTTATGCGATGGGAGTACTAACATTGTGATACCAACGGATAAGAGATTGTTAGGATAAGCAGGAAGAGCGTAGGCGGGTGTGAGCTAATTAAAATTTGGGGTTTCCCATCTTGTATGAGTTGTATGGTTACAATGTGGACTGACAGTCAAGATAAATGTTCATGCGTTCTGTCGACATTGGGCTTTAAAAACCACAACAGGAAAAGAAAAGTTGTGCATAAAGCACGTCTAAAATAGTTATTTGTGAACGCAAAATTCACTTAACAGAAAATGACACAATTACAATTGGAAACTGCCTCGCCTTTATATCGACACAGCGCAGCTAAAAGGGAAAATGAACACACCCCCACACGCACACACACGCAGAAAATCAACTTGACAATTTGATCCCACGCCAGGGAAAAAGGTACCAGTAATTGAACGCACAAATTGGGAGAACAAAGGTGCAAACATTGCTGAGGACAGGATCAGCAAATTGGCAGATGGCAAATCCTGGCTGCCTAATTCATTGATTGGAAAAGTAATAAGAGTGACACACGAGCATAACCATGAGTCAAGAGAGGGGTAGTATGATATGAAATTGTTCCCACATACAGACTTTTCAACAAAAAACTTTTTTTTAGACAGTGTTATTTGTTTGAGATGCAATATTGTTTGGTTGTAATTCATATGTTTTCAAAATGGATTAAGTTGTTTCCGACAACATATGTTGATGCTAAAACAGTTGGAAAAAGTGTTGTGTAATCAAATTGTCAGGTTCAATCACCTAAGCATTCACTGAACATAGGCTAAATGAATGGAAGGAAGACAAGAGTTGATCTTTTACTCGCGAGGAGAACGAACAGAGGTGTGCTCAGTTACATCTCCAAATTCGTTCTGGAGCACACTCCGCCGAGCCCTCTATTTTATTAGGGAAGTCCCTAACAATACAATGTATTTGCACTAAGAGATGAAGGGGGGAGCACCAGCAGGAACATGTAAACATCTCAGACACAAGAGGAAAGACAGACATCAATGGCAGTCATCCACTGATTGAAAAGGCAGATATGCCCTTTTAGTGCTCTGGTACTAAAGTCTCAGTCCTTTTGTTTCAGAGGTGTGTCTCAGCACACCTCCTTTGATGTTGCAGACGTTGATCCAGTCTTCAGGCATCCGCTTCTCTGTGAAGTCTTCTCATCCATATGGTCAAACATGGGTCACGCTGTGGAACAATTCTTTTGCAATACTAATAGAGTAAAATATGGGATAAAATACATCTTCAACCTAACACAAATTATCCTGACATTTGGAATTTCAAGAAGTGATTTGAAGTGAAAATTATGCATTTTGTGAATGATGTTGTAACAAGTGGGACAGTTGTTGCAAAATTGACTCAAAGCGTCATTGTGCATACAGTCTGCAGGACTTGTGGAACGCACTAATGGGACTGTTAAGGGCAGACTTATCAAGAATATGAGGGAAAAAAAGGAGACAATGACCAGACTGTGTTTCAATCACAGCAATGAGGATAGTGCCAGCCGAAGTTAGGACACTATCCCCTATCGACTCTCAGGTTCATCAGAACCACCAGCGACTGGCACATCAGTCCCAGTCCACATGGGAAACATGTTTTGCCCAAAAAAAAAAAAAAAAAAAAAAAAAAGACGCAATTACTGGCCAGTGTGTTCTGATCCACAGAGAAATCACGTCCGTGTGGGAGACCAACTCTTCTTCAAGGTGCTGAAACGACTTCGTTGGGACAAGTGAATGCTGAGATGGCCCTCGCCAGATGATTGCAGTGACCCCGACGGCAGCAAAGGTCGCGGGGCGTGGCAGCTGGATCCACCAGTTGCAGTACAAGCTTCTCCGGTTTCCAGCTAAAGGCCGAGCAACGCGAATCCCTCGAACAGGAGCCCACCTGAGTCACAATATCGGACCACACGCACATCGGAACCGCACAACCAGCCACAGATACGAATGTTGAAGCCACAGAACAAAAAGATTAGATATTGTTTGGAAATTAATGACGTACATAAAGAATTTTAGCCTTGATTGGAGAACATTACTGCATTTACATTTTTAATAAAATGAAACAATTATTGATGTTATGACCACTACGAAGAATTTGAAAGACAATATATCGGGATAATTATGGTTTTCATTTTTGTTATGTGTAGTCTGTTCATGTTGCATTATTCTTATGACAAAGATGATTATTAACTGCATGTTTGTTGCCCAAATGTACCATTACAACCTGATTGATGTTGAGAATGACGAATTCGAACTGGACAATGACAAACTCGAACTGGACACTGAAACCTAAATAACACATGGACCCTTTTGCCCCTGCCCCCACACATGCACACACATACACCACACACGAAGATCCGGGAGGTAAAGACGGCTGTCCCCTCCTACAACGAGGCAAGGGCCTCCATCAAGTCGCCGCAGAGACAAGCTCTGCGTGGAGACAAGCTCTGCGTGGAGACAGTTTTGTTATTTTTCACTAGGTATATTGAAGTTTTTTTATGTTTTATTCCCAAGTGACCAACATACCATGAGAATCTCGTTCCACGCCGGAAGGGAGGAGGGGAATTTTGTCCCTACTGAGGGTTTTCGCCCCTCCACGGATGACCACACTGTTGTATGACTTCATTATGATGATCTGTCTTAAAGCCGTAAGGACATGATTTAAACCCACAAACGGGGGAATGTGAGATGGGATGAGGATATGTAAATAGTTTGTGTATTTCTAATCATGTTTTTATACACTATTTGTATCAGTTATAATTGCGCACACACACACAGACACTCACATTATTGCTTTAGCACACACGCGCACAACTGGAACACACGCACACACTTTAGTTTCGAATTCCTGACTGACTACTGTGGTTGATTGCTTCCTGCCTGCCTGCTAGAATTTCAGACAGACCTCCATTGTCTGCTTAGGTTGCTGATAAAAGACCGAACGGGTGGTAGAGAGTGAGAGAGAGTGCGCGAGATTGAACTGGCAAGACGCCTGCTTCACCTCCTGACTTCCTCTCCCATTCGCGAATGGTCAAAAACAAAACTCTAACTGGTTTGGTCTGGATTTATGCCACCTTCAGTCTAAAAATGGCGTCAGGACGTTTTAAACCTGACAGTTGCCTTGAGATCTCCGAGCTCGAACTGCCCTATTCCCACCTTGATCACAAGCTCCCATGAACCACTTGGACAGGGTTGCCTGTGTCCTTCTCGTTGATGTCCTTTGTGGCTCCATTCCTTTTCAGTGCTCCTAAAACAAAAAAGACAAGAAGCCAACTTAGTAAAGCTATTTAATGATTGTGAAACCTTATGGGACATGCTGAAATGTCTTCACACCACAATCCCTTAAAAAAAAAAAAAAAAAAAATATATATTACCGTATAGAACATCCGAAAAAGGCAGGTCTCGGCGCTTGTTCTTGCTACGATGTCCAAAGAGATTGTACTTCAGAGACAGAGGATTTGTCATGATGAACGCCATCATTGTTCTGACACTATCGTCCAATCCACCAATACCTGCAACCATTATAACATGGGTGTCACTCGATCCAGATAATCATCACACACTTAAAAATATTTTGGCAGTTAAACTGGGTATGATAAACGTCACAGGAAAGGAATTGTCGATTAAGTGAACAGCTTCGGTAACGCCATATACACTCAAAGGGCAAGAGCCCAACATTCTACCAAAATGATTATGATTAGGGAGGTAACGATTCACTCAAGCCCCGATTCGATTTTTGATTTTCAGTTCTCGATTTCGATTCGATATTTTAATTGTTTTAAGTTGCTGCCACGTTTGTCTCTGTGCGCTCGTGTGATGCTGCAGCGATCCACAAACAAAATATGTCTATACGTCTTGTGCATTTTGAATGGAACCAAAAAACAATACACGATGCCAAATTGTACTATTATTATGAAACTGCCTATGAGTAGTAAAAGAAATACTTGTAAAAATATTTCACATTTTTAGAGCCCCAATACATTCTTTTAAATATAGAAGGGACTGAAATCATGTGAAAATTGAGTCTTTTTCTCAGTTTCCGACTTGGGGTGAACACATTCGGCTTATCATAGTTGCAGTTGACCATCTTGAACTCTGAAGTCTTTCAACTCGGCCTTCCGAATCAGGGTTTTAGAGGTGGGGCTATTTAGTGATACAGTAGGATGGTTTGATCTCTGTAGCTCCAGAATCAGGAATGTACTGGGACTGGGGTTCCTACTTGGGTTTAGGGTACCTAATTTTATATTTCAAGAAATTAAATAATTATTTATAATTTTGAAGATAATACATTAAAATTTCATCATTTTCATACCTGCATTAGATCCTGCAGTAGACTCACAGACTCAACACGTTGGACGTACTCAAGGACCTTCTGCAGCGCCTCTCTTGGTTAGGAAGCTTTTTCTCTGTGACAATCCATGGGGAGGTGTAGATGGTACTTCGTCATCACAGGCTTCAGACTCGTCACTTGAGAAAACATCCCTGCAATGGATGCATAGACACTTGGGCATGAATGTCATTTAACAACAAAAGCTAGAACAAAAAGCTTTGCATTTAAAAGAATACATCTGTGATGGGGAAGCCAGGTTAAAGTGTTAATTTTATAATTATGTAATTAGCTGCAGGTTAGTCTAGTGAAGGTGTAATCACTTCTATTTTGGAGCATAGCTTTTGCTCTGTCCAATCATTGCCTCACCTGCTGAAACCCACATTCGGGTATTTTACAAACCAAAAACTTAAATACCTGTACAGCTCTCATTTTAAACTTATTTTCTCTAACCTTTACCCACAAAATTTGAATATTCAAAATAAAAGTACACAAAGAAGTCACAATTTTTCCACATTAGTTACTTACGTAGTTCCTCTCAAATGCAGCTCAACACTGCATTGAATTAGAGCTTGATAAGCCTACACACAAAACATACAAAGCACATTGTGGCATGATTCTGAATGAGCCAATCTAGCATTTCAACATCTGTTCAACTGTTGGAATTTTAACTATTATCTGACTCTATTAACCAACATTCATCCAACAATTATGCGCGCTCGTTTTGGACACTGCATTGAATTAGAGCTTGATAAACCCACACACAAAACATACAAAGCACATTGTGGCATGATTCTGAATGAGCCAATCTAGCATTTCAATATCTGTTCAACTTTCATCTTGAATTTCTATTATTTAAATAACAGGCAACATTCAACAGTTAATATGTTTTGCTTTACTTACCCAAATCAAACACATCACAAAAAAGCCTTAAATGAGCTAGTGGAGTAGATTGTATTAATTTGAGTGAAAGCTTAAGTCTTTTGGAGAATTTTGGAGAGAGATCGAGGGACACTGTGTTTAGCGTCGTAGGCCCAATGCTAACAATATGTAGCTCGTTGTAAAGGTCCTCATAAAAATAAATAAAACACACAACGCTTATCAGTATTATTAAAAGGGTGATTATAATGTACTTAAGTTTTCCCCAAAATAATTCGAGTACGTACGTTGTTGATATACCCTCTGTGTTCTCGTCACTTATCATTTTAGCATACTGTGTTTTAGCTAACGCACCAAGCAGTTTTCCAACACAGGCAACCTTGAAAAATTACAAAACACATTGTAAAGTAAGTCTAAAAAATGAGAGCCAGACATTTACCCAAGATTAATTAATTAATTCAATTATCGTTCGGGACTCACCGTGCTTTCAGCTCTTCTGCCGCACCTCAAAGACCGCGTAGCTTGCATTCGCTCCTTTTCTCACAGTTTGAATATGCTGCCTTCAAAAGAATCTGTAATTTTGACAACTCCAACTTGAATCTACAAAAATCAAGCAATAAGGTAGAAATAACTTCAAATATACTTTGAATAAAGATCTTTCACAGCATACAGAATTAATAAAATAACATTAATTAATAATGTTGATTTTGTTTATTAAAAAAAAAGTAACTGTGTTGACTGTTGGATGTGGCTGACGATGCTGGACCTGCCTTGTCAAATAGTTCATAGATGACAATCTTAGCTGTCTGGAATATTATAAAATGTTATCTTGTCCCTTAAGGGTTATTAAGTCACAGTTGGGGGTACATGTAAATTCACAAAATATAACGTCCAGCCTTGTTAAATTTAGCATAGATAAATACATGAATTTAATTTTAATTTTAATAAATCAATCAATCCTCTGTACTGCTTCTTGTCCTCACAAGGGTCCCCGGGAGTGCTGGAGCCTATCCCAGCTGTCTTCGGGCAGTCGACAGGGTACACCCTGAACTGGTTGCCAGTCAATCGCAGGGCACACAGAGACAAGCAACCATCCGCTCTCACACTCAGACCTTGGACCAGTGACCAATCAACCTATCATGGATGTTTTTGGAAAGTGGGAGGAAACCGGCGAAAACCCTAGCAGGCACAGGGAGAACCTTGCACTTCTGTACTGTGATGCGGACTTGCTAACCAGTCCGCCACCGTGCCGCTTGTTCTAAAGAGTCCCAGAAAATAAAAACACCCGTCCATTAGTCAAAAGCGGAAAAAGTCCAACAACAACCCGACCATAATTTGCATTGTTCCATAAGTTAAATCAATGTCAAACCTAATAAAAGCTGACTTCTGGTCCTCAAAAATCCTACACTTATTTTAGTCCTTTCACAATCTCGCAGCATAGGCTCCATGGCCATGTCTCTATCGTTTTGGCATCCATTGAATAGTTCTACTGAGAATAGTCTTCGGGTGGTTACTATTAGCATAGCATGCATTAAATATCAAAAAGGCTCCAGAACAAATTTTCAAACCCATGCCCGCTTAGCTCATCTATAACCCATAACAGGACCCAGACATGGTTGACCAGCTCTAACCTATGCCCACTTATCCCACACATAACCCAAACAGGACCGATAAATGGTGACCACTTCTAACCCATGCCCACTTAGCCCACACATAACCCAAATAGGACCCAGACATGGTTGACCAGCTCTAACCCATGCCCACTTGGCCCATATACAGCCCATATGAGACCCTCACATGGTTGACCAGTTCTAACCCATGCCCACTTAGCCCACACATAACCCAAATAGGACCTATAAATGGTTTCAGTAGTAGATTCAGTAGTTTTTATCATTACAGCATTTTCCCCTCTGTATAATGGACAGACATTAGGAGTGTTTCCTTACACTTAGATACGTTTATACTGTGTATATTTGCATGCTTTTTATGAATGTCTGCTGCTAATGTTATACATTAACGGCTACATTACGCCGCCGACTCTGTGTGAGCTATATCTTTGCTGCTGTAACACCTCAAATTTCCCCATTGTGGGACTAATAAAGGACATCTTTATCTTTATCTTTACCAGTTCTAACCCATGCCCACTTAGCCCATACACAACCCGTATTGCACCCACAACATTTGCCCAGTTTAAGCCCATGCCCACCAATCCCAGATGGCGCCCACATGGAACCCTGTACCATTGCCCACTTCTAGCCCATTCCCACTTGGTACCCAGGAATCCCGCATTTACCCCATTTGGGGCCCAGTTGGACATGTTGGCTGGGTACAGTACTTTTATTCTTGCAGTATTTTTATCATTGCAGTATTTTCAATCATTCAGTATTTTTTTTTATCATTGCAGCGTTTTTATTTATTTCCCCTCTGAACCATAGACAGGCATTAGGAGTGTTTCCTTACACTTGTATATGTTGTGGGCTGTAAGTGTGTATATACATGGGGATCTGTGTATATACGTATATACTGTGTATATTTGCATGCTTTTTATGAATGCCTGCTGCCAATGTTATACATTAACGGCTACATTACGTCGGTGCCACTGTGTGATGTATATCTTTGCTGCTGTAACACTGCAAATGTCCCCGTTATGGGACAATTAAAAGACATCTTTATCTTTAGAAATTGAAGATTCACTTGCGAGGCCATTTTCAACACGGACCTTTCAAGAGAAGCTATATCGTCCAACACTCGGTCAGTGCTGTCTAAGTGCTTTTCTGTATATTGTTTGTCCACCCGTGGTGTCATAAATTATGGTATTATGAGGGGGATTTATTCAAGTAGGACGAAGTAGGACTTCATTGAAGGCCCAGGTGTGAAATGCATGGCCCTCCACTGGTTCAAATAATATCTAAAACTAAATTACCAGTTACATGTGCAATTTCAATATTCAACAATTATCTCAACAAAAAAGGACAATCTGAATTTTTTTTAAATGCACAATAAAACAGAAAAGCCATTTCCGGGTATTTTACAATTCAGTCTTCATTGGGGAAAAAACATTCAACAATTTGCTTTTCTTATTTAATACATAGTTCAGCACAGCAGGTGGCGGACAAGCACCTTAAAATGTCATTCGCCTACACAAGGAAGAAGAACATGCCCGAGGCGCTCCCGTGTCCTCGTCTTTCGGTCAACCTGAGAATAATGTTCTTGAGGATTAAAGTTTATAAATGTAAGTATGATGTGATTTTTTATTTTATTTTATGTTGTTGAACAGTGTTTTTGTTTATTTTATAATTTCGTCATTAAAAGGCTGTGGCGGTTGGAGAGTCAGCTTCGTGTTAGGGCGTGTTAAAGATCCCGATACCCACACTACACCCTCATTGAAGTATATACGAGTAAAATTATTCGAGCGCGCAGCCAAAGTATATTGTCCACAATTATTTGCGGACTTAACCAAAATCCCATTGAACTGGCGATGTTCGGTGGAATTCTTGTGCCCATGCTGAAAAAAATTCTCTTCAAATGTACATATCGAATTATGACATTATGATAAACAGTTGCATGTGTGCAATTTCGGTCACTCTTTTAAAGTCACCTACGTGTTTTGTCCGAGTGCAGCTAGCGTACTTAGCGACCTTGTGTGCATGCGCCGCAGATTGTGAGAGCGCCTCAAATAGTACAAATGAAGCTATAGCTTGTTCCGGTGGGTCCCAAGCCAGGGTTTTTTCCTAACTACCACATTACTTAAGTTTTAATATCACTCTCAACGTCAAAATTGTTACAAATAAATACATAATGATAACGTGCCGCCAAGCTCGATGACATAGGAGGCGGAAGTTGGTGTCGTCACACGCATTGTCCCAATTTTGCAATATCGGTACGCTTGGAACCTGTGCTCTGCAACACCCCATGTACACGTCAACGAGGAACGTATGGTGTAGAGTGTTTATTGCGATTGGGCCATTCTTTGTCACGGTCTTCTCTCTGACAAATTGGCATATTTAGCAGCCAAAATATAATGAGCTGTTGCTGTGATAGTAGTTGCAGCCCAAGGTTATTTTAGTAAACGAAAATGAACTCAAAACTTGAATAGAAAAAAATAAAATTCGATAATGAAAAAAATACAGTGAACCCTCGGTTATCGCGGTTAATGGGGACCGAGACCACCCGCGAAAACTGAAAATCCGCGAAGTAGCGGCGCACCTTCAAAAATGCTTAAAAAAAAAAGTGCGAAGTAGTGGTGCACCTTCAAAAATGTTTAAAAAAAAAAAAATAATAAATATATATATATATATATATATATATATATATATATATATACACACGGGTAGAGAGAGAGAGAGTGAAATTCATGCTATAACAAAAAAAAAAAAATTATTATTAAAACTTATTATTTTTTTATTCCCCAGCCATTATTTTTGTATTTATTCAATTACTTCTTTTTGTATTTTTTTAATTGCTTCGACCTTTACCTGCTGGTACGCCGTCCGGTGTGCCCTGTGAAATGAAAGGTGGCATTCTTCATTTATTTTTTTTATTCATTTATTCATTCATAACTGACAGCCTCGCGCTCCGCTCGTGCTCGGGCGGAAGAGGTGCTCCTCTTCGGCTTAATTGTCATGCACGCCGGACCTGCTCCCCCGAAGCGTGTCTCCGTTCGATTGAACTCGGTTTCATTTCGCCCCGCCCGTGCCCGGGGAAGGTGCTCCTATTCGGCTTAACTGTGACACACGCCCGCCCTCCTCCCCCGGAGCTTCCATTCGGTTAAACTTAAGGGCCGTTTGGCACCGCCCGTGCCCGGGGAAGGTGCTTCTCTTCGGCTTAACTGTGACGCGAGCATGCCCTCCTCCTCCGGAGCTTCCATTCGGTTAAACTTAGGGGCCGCTTGACACCGCCCGTGCCCGGGGAAGGTGCTCCTCTTCGGCTTAACTGCCACGCACGCCGGCCGGCCTCCTCCGGAGCTCTCGTACGCTCCCGAACAGAGCGAAATGTCGCCCCGCTAGTGCCCGGGCGGAAGTTGTTCCTCTTCGGCTTAACTGCCACGCACGCTGGCCGGAGCTCTGGTACGGTCCGAACCGCGCGAAACGTCGCCCCAAATCGTGCCCGGGGGAACGTGCTCTTCTTCGTCCACTCTCCTCTTCGCCCACGCTCTTCTTCGGCGCATGCCGGCCGTCTAACAGCTCCAGCGCCCCGTCGTGCCGCTCGGCGAAACTACAATGCCCCCGAATATTTTTTAGACCCGCGAAGCACTGAACCCGCGAAAGGTGAACCGCGAAGTAGCGAGGGTTCACTGTAAAATGAAAATGCTCTTTCAAAAATTAAAACAATCTAAAACTAGTGATGGCAAAATGAAGCCCCATAAAGCAGCCAAGCCCTGCAGGGAAATACTTCACACACGAATGGGCTTCGAGATGCTTCATTTTTCTTGACTACGCCATCCCGTGGACAGAAAAATGTATAACATGCTTGGTGCATGCAATAAAATGGTGAGCTGTAAATCATGCTCTGCTTACCAAACAATATGTATTTGAAGAGTGATTTTAATTGTTCTGTTTTACTTTGTCTTCTCACTTCTCCAATATTCAGACAGCTCCGCCAAGACCAACGTTTCACCCCCACACTGATATAAAATGGACCCAACCGTTTGGGTCTCTTTCCAAATTTGGTACCAAAGCCTCCCCCACAGTGCGGCAGCTATCTTGAATTGGCCCGTTCCCAGAGAGTTTTACTTCATTCAGTGTCATTCAGTATTATTCAAAATCTTTCAGTGTCATTCCAAATCATTCAATGTCATTCACGATCTTTCCACATCCTTCCACCTTCCATCGTTCAGTGTCATTCCACATTCTCTTTGATATATAACATAACATAACAATAACATAATCCTGGGTCAGCAGACACCTAATTAATGTGTTAATACATGATACATTTTTATATAAGCAACACTTATGATTGTAACGTATTTTTAATTCTTTCTAGGCGGGAACTGTCCGAACAAAAAATTCATGCAATTTGTAATTAGACACTTTGTCATACAAAAAGTCACTCAGGGCAAGAGAAAAAAAATTGTCACTTGCCCTAGTTGGGCAAGTAATTTGGCCACTCGGGCAAGGCAAATTTTAGTGGCACTTGCCCTATGGGGAAGCAGTTTTTAAAGTTAACTTCGAACCCTGTGATGGTGTCTTGTGACCAGTCTTTATCAGCTGATGTTCCATGAAGGCGTGCCTTACCTGTCACAAGAATGAAGGCAAGTCACGCCCCCCGCTGTCCGTTCACTCCGCCAAGATGCTGCTCCAGGTGGTAGAGAGGATGAAGGCTCCCTTGTCTCTGTTCATGGTTTTTATGCCTCGCTTGCAGATCTCAATTGCTTCTTTGATCCAGCGCTGTAGTTTGTTCTCTCCGGTGCGGATGACCCTGCCCTTCTCCCAGTCCATGATGTGGTTTTCCCTTTTGCAGTGGTCAGTGATTGCTGATTTGTAATGTTCATGTTGTGCTTGTTCTTTTACTGCTCTGATTTTTTAATTTTTTTGACAGGTAAGTCACACCCTCATGGAACATCAGCTGATAAAGACGGGTCTCAAGACACCATCATGCGACACTCTGAAGAAGGCGAAAGACTCGCCGAAACATGTCAGGTAAAAAATTAACCTAAAACATAATTGTCTGCTTTTAATGAATCAGTCAAATATCAATAATAAGAAGACAAAATGAACCTAATACAAATAAATGAATGCTTAATAACTCCCCTGGACATGCTCCTAAAAATCCAAACCTTCACCTGTAAATAAAACGTCCCGACCTGAAGACATCTTAATGTTATTATTTTGTTATACACACAGCGCCGCCAAGTGGAATCAAAAATTTGTTTTTATTTTAATTTTCACGTACTGCACGGTGCCCTTTTGACGAATCCGACTGAAAATTAGTCAGAAAAGACTCACTTACTCTCTGCCGAATTTTGTGACGTTTTGGCAAAAGGCGTGGCTATTACGGTGCTGAAAAGTCCGATTGTACTCTGTGGCAACAAAAGCTCCGGCAACATTACTCAGATGATCCTATCTTCTCGAAGTTGTACACATTTGAGGATACTTCAGCCCTGAAGACATCTACCAACTTATTTTTCATCGTAGTAGTAGCGCCACCAACTGGTAAAAGCTAATACAAGTTATTTTCTTGGATGTTTTTCTCCGTGCAACTCAACAAGGTCGCCCTCATATATGCTCGGAGGACTGTTTCGGCCATGAGGATGTCACAATACGAAATTCATCCTTTTTCGTGAAAAGTTGTGGGAGTGGCATTGCACTGTTTGGCAATAAAACAACGCTGATTATGAGGTTCTAAATATGAACGACAACTCGTGAAACTTGACACACACATCAGGCAGAGCAAATTTATCAATATTTTATACGTTAGTTGTGCAGCTTTTTTGAAATGGCTCGCCATGGCCCTCGAGAAATGTTCAAAAAAGCAGCCCTGGTTGAGTGTTTCACCTCGCTTTTTGTAAATTTTATGGAGTACAGTGAACCCTCGGTTATCGCGGTTAATGGGGACCGAGACCACCCGCGGAAACTGAAAATCCGCGAAGTAGCGGCGCACCTTCAAAAATGCTTAAAAGAAAATACAATATATATAATAAATATATATATATATATATATATATATATATATATATATACGGGGAGAGAGAGAGAGAGAGAGTGAAATTCATGTTATAACAAAAAAACCAAATTATTATTAAAACGTATTATTTTTTTATTCCCCAGCCATTCTTTTTGTATTTATTTAATTACTCCGACTTTTACCAGCTGGTACGCCGTCCGGTGTTCCCTGTGAAATGAAAGGTGGCATTCTTTAATTATTTATTTATTTATTCATTTATTCATTCATAACTGACAGCTTCGCGCTCCGTTCGTGTCCGGGCGGAAGAGGTGTTCCAATTCGGCTTAACTGTGACACACGCCCGCCCTCCTCCCCCGGAGCTTCCATTCGGTTAAACTTAGGGGCCGCTTGGCACCGCCCGTGCCCGGGGAAGGTGCTCCTCTTCGGCTTACTGTGACGCGAGCATGCCCGCCTCCTCCGGAGCTTCCATTCGGTTAAACTTAGGGGCCGCTTGGAACCGCCCGTGCCCGGCAAAGGTGCTCCTCTTCGGCTTACTGTGACGCGAGCATGCCCTCCTCCTCCGGAGCTTCCATTTGGTTAAACTTAGGGGCCGCTTGGAACCGCCCGTGCCTGGGGAAGGTGCTCCTCTTCGGCTTACTGTGACGCGAGCATGCCCTCCTCCTCCGGAGCTTCCATTCGGTTAAACTTAGGGGCCGCTTGGCACCGCCCGTGCCCGGGGACGGTGCTCCTCTACGGCTTAACTGCCACGCACGCCGGCCGGAGCCTTGGTACGGTCCGAACCGCGCGAAACGTCGCCACCGATCGTGTCCGGGGGAACGTGCTCTTCTTCGTCCACTCTCCTCTTCGCCCACGCTCTTCTCCGGCGCACGCCGGCCGTCTAACCGCTCCAGCGCCCGTCGTGCCGCTCGGCGAAACTACAATGCCCCCGAATATTTTTTATACCCGCGAAGCACTGAACCCGCGAAAGGTGAACCGCGAAGTAGCGAGGGTTCACTGTATGTATAAGACCAAGACCTACAAAAAAGTCTCTTGAAGCAATGAGCTAGGTTTTACAGGAAGTCGGCCATTTTGAATTTACTTAAAAGGGGCGGGTCACCACAATGGACTTTGTGTAGAAATTATTATTGGGGCCCGAGCAGCGACCGCGGCGAGGTCCCTATTGTTTATGTAGAAATTATTATTAGGGCCCGAGCAGCGACCGCTACGAGGTCCCCATTGTTTTTGTGGAAATTATTATTATTATTATTATTAGGGCCCGAGCAGTGACCGCTGCGAGGTCCCTATTGTTTTTCTAGAAATTGTTATTAGGGCCCGAGCTGCGACGGCTGCGAGGTCCCTATTGTTTTTGTAGAAAATATCATTACTTTTATTATTATTATTATTATTATTATTAGGGCCTGAGCAGCGACCGCTGCGAAGTCCCTGTTGTTTTTGTAGAAATTATTATTATTATTATTTTTCCGATTGTACGATCGCATTTTTGACCCCGAAACATGCACAAAAACTCACCAAACTTGGCAGTCTCATCGGGCATGGCGAGAAATTTGATATTTTAACGTCTAATATGAACAGGAAGTGAGTTATGAATTTTTGAAAGTCCGACTTTTGCCCTTTTTTGCATGTTTACAGGGGTCATTCTTTTGCACCCTGATCCTAAAGGCTTCGTCTGATTGCCTTAAAATTCTGTCTGTAGCATCTTAAGACCTGGGACAAACACTGGGGCTAAAATCTTTTGTTTCCGAAATACTATATGACGGGGGCGGGGCTTCAAAGTTTTCACTTAAGATTTCCTTCGCCGCAATGGACAAAATGCTTAATAACTCTCCTGCACATGCTGCTAAAAATCCAAAACTTCACATGTACATAAAGAGTCGGTACCTGAAGACATCTATATGTTTATCTTCTGTTATACACCTTGCGCCAATCAATAACATTTTTTACATTTTGACGTACTGCACGGTGCCCTTTTAACGAATCCGATTGAAAATTGGCTAGAAAATACTCAAGACATTGATCTTACTCTATCCCTATTTTTGTGACTTTCCTTCGAAGGGCGTGGCTATTGCGGTGCCGCAGAGTCTGATTATTCTCCGTGGCAACAAAAGTTCCTGCAAAATGATTCAGATGATCCATCTTCTCGAAATTTTTCACATTTGAGGATATTCAGGCCCTGAAGACGGCTGCCAACTTATTTTTGATCGCAGTGGTAGCGCCACCAACTGGTTAAAACAAATACAAATTATTTTCGTTGATGTTTTTCTCCGGGCAGGTTCACAAAATCTACCTTATATTTGCTCGGATGAGTGTTTAGGCCTTGAGGATGTCACAATACGAAAGTCTTTCGCCTTCTTCAGAGTGTCACATGATGGTGTCTTGTGACCCGTCTTTATCAGCTGATGTTCCATGAGGGCGTGACTTACCTGTCACAAGAATGAAGGCAAGTCACACCCCCCGCTGTCCATTCACTCCGCCAAGATGCTGCTCTAGGTGGTAGAGAGGATGAAGGCTCCCTTGTCTCTGTTCATGGTTTTTATGCCTCGCTTGCAGATCTCAATGGCCTCTCTGATCCAGCGCTGTTGTTTGTTCTCTTCGGTGCGGATGACCCTGCCCTTCTCCCGGTCCATGATGTGGTTTTCCCTTTTGCAGTGGTCAGTGATTGCTGATTTGTAATGTTCATGTTGTGCTTGTTCTTTTACTGCTCTGATTTTTCATTTTTTTGACAGGTAAGTCACACCCTCATGGAACATCAGCTGATAAAGACGGGTCTCAAGACACCATCATGCGACACTCTGAAGAAGGCGAAAGACTCGCCGAAACATGTCAGGTAAAAAATTAACCTAAAACATAATTGTCTGCTTTTAATGAATCAGTCAAATATCAATAATAAGAAGACAAAATGAACCTAATACAAATAAATGAATGCTTAATAACTCCCCTGCACATGCTCCTGAAAATCCAAACCTTCACCTGTAAATAAAACGTCCCGACCTGAAGACATCTTAATGTTATTATTTTGTTATACACACAGCGCCGCCAAGTGGAATCAAAAATGTGTTTTTATTTTAATTTTCACATCCTGCACGGTGCCCTTTTGACAAATCCGACTGAAAATTAGTCAGAAAAGACTCAAGACAATGATCTTTCTCTCTGCCGAATTTTGTGACGTTTTGGCAAAAGGCGTGGCTATTACGGTGCTGAAAAGTCAGATTGTACTCTGTGGCAACAAAAGCTCCGGCAACATGACTCAGATGATCCTATCTTCTCGAAGTTGTACACATTTGAGGATACTTCAGCCCTGAAGACATCTACCAACTTATTTTTCATCGTAGTAGTAGCGCCACCAACTGGTAAAAGCTAATACAAGTTATTTTCTTGGATGTTTTTCTCCGTGCAACTCAACAAGGTCGCCCTCATATATGCTCGGATGACTGTTTCGGCCATGAGGATGTCACAATACGAAATTCGTCCTTTTTCGTGTAAAGTTGTGGGAGTGGCATTGCACTGTTCGGCAATAAAACAACGCTGATTATGAGGTTCTAAATATGAACGACAACTCGTGAAACTTTACACACACATCAGGCCGAGCAAATTTATCAATATTTTATACGTTAGTTGTGCAGCTTTTTTGAAATGGCTCGCCATGGCCCTCGAGAAATGTTAAAAAAAGCAGCCCTGGTTGAGTGTTTCACCTCGCTTTTTGTACATTTTATGGAGTACAGTGAACCCTCGGTAATCGCGGTTAATGGGGACAGAGACCACCCGCGAAAACTGAAAATCCGCGAAGTAGCGGCGCACCTTCAAAAATGCTTAAAAAAATATACAATATATATAATAAATATATAAATATATATATATATATATATATATATATATATATATATATATATATATATATATATATATATATATATATATATATATATATATATATATATATATATATATATATATACGGGGAGAGAGAGAGTGAAATTCATGTTATAACAAAAAAACCAAATTATTATTAAAACGTATTATTTTTTTATTCCCCAGCCATTCTTTTTGTATTTATTTAATTACTCCGACTTTTATCTGCTGGTACGCCGTCCGGTGTGCCCTGTGAAATGAAAGGTGGCATTCTTTATTCATTTATTTATTTATTCTTTTATACATTCATAACTGACAGCTTCGCGCTCCGCTCGTGCCCGGGCGGAAGAGGTGCTCCAATTCGGCTTAACTGTGACACACACCCGCCCTCCTCCCCCGGAGCTTCCATTCGGTTAAACTTAGGGGCCGCTTGGCACCGCCCGTGCCCGGGGAAGGTGCTCCTCTTCGGCTTACTGTGACGCGAGCATGCCCTCCTCCTCCGGAGCTTCCATTCGGTTAAACTTAGGGGCCGCTTGGAATCGCCCGTGCCCGGGGAAGGTGCTCCTCTTCGGCTTACTGTGACGCGAGCATGCCCTCCTCCTCCGGAGCTTCCATTCGGTTAAACTTAGGGGCCGCTTGGCACCGCCCGTGCCCGGGGAAGGTTCTCCTCTACGGCTTAACTGCCACGCACGCCGGCCGGAGCTCTGGTACTGTCCGAACCGCGCGAAACGTCGCCACCGATCGTGTCCGGGGGAACGTGCTCTTCTTCGTCCACTCTCCTCTTCGCCCACGCTCTTCTTCGGCGCACACCGGCCGTCTAACCGCTCCAGCGCCCCGTCGTGCCGCTCGACGAAACTACAATGCCCCCGAATATTTTTTAGACCCGCGAAGCACTGAACCCGCGAAAGGTGAACCGCCAAGTAGCGAGGGTTCACTGTATGTATAAGACCAAGACCTACAAAAAAGTCTCTTGGAGCAATGAGCTAGGTTTTACAGGAAGTCGGCCATTTTGAATTTACTTAAAAGGGGGCGGGTCACCACAATGGACTTTGTGTAGAAATTATAATTGGGGCCCGAGCAGCGACCGCGGCGAGGTCCCTATTGTTTTTGTAGAAATTATTATTATTATTATTATTAGGGCCCGAGCAGTGACCGCTGCGAGGTCCCTATTGTTTTTCTAGAAATTGTTATTAGGGCCCGAGCTGCGACGGCTGCGAGGTCCCTATTGTTTTTGTAGAAAATATTATTACTTTTATTATTATTATTATTATTAGGGCCTGAGCAGCGACCGCTGCGAAGTCCCTGTTGTTTTTGTAGAAATTATTATTATTATTATTTTTCCGATTGTTCGATTGCATTTTTGACCCCCGAAACATGCACAAAAACTCACCAAACTTGGCAGTCTCATCGGGCATGGCGAGAAATTTGATATTTTAAACGTCTAATATGAACAGGAAGTGAGTTATGAATTTTTGAAAGTCCGACTTTTGCCCTTTTTTGCATGTTTACAGGGGTCATTCTTTTGCACCCTGATCCTAAAGGCTTCATCTGATTGCCTTAAAATTCTGTCTGTAGCATCTTAAGACCTGGGACAAACACTGGGGCTAAAACTTTTTGTTTCCGAAATACAATATGACGGGGGCGGGGCTTCGAAGTTTTCACTTAAGATTTCCTTCGCCGCAATGGACAAAATGCTTAATAACTCTCTTGCACATGCTGCTAAAAATCCAAAACTTCACATGTACATAAAGAGTCGGTACCTGAAGACATCTATATGTTTATATTCAGTTATACACCTTGCGCCAATAAATATCATTTTTCACATTTTGACGTACTGCACGGTGCCCTTTTAACGAATCCGATTGAAAATTGGCTAGAAAAGACTCAAGACATTGATCTTACTCTATCCCTATTTTTGTGACTTTCCTTCGAAGGGCGTGGCTATTACGGTGCCGCAGAGTCTGATTATTCTCCGTGGCAACAAAAGTTCCTGCAAAATGATTCAGATGATCCATCTTCTCGAAATTTTTCACATTTGAGGATATTCAGGCCCTGAAGACGGCTGCCAACTTATTTTTGATCGCAGTGGTAGCGCCACCAACTGGTTAAAACAAATACAAATTATTTTCGTTGATGTTTTTCTCCGGGCAGGTTAACAAAATCTACCTTATATTTGCTCGGATGAGTGTTTAGGCCTTGAGGATGTCACAATACGAAAGTCTTTCGCCTTCTTCAGAGTGTCACATGATGGTGTCTTGTGGCCCGTCTTTATCAGCTGATGTTCCATGAGGGCGTGACTTACCTGTCACAAGAATGAAGGCAAGTCACGCCCCCCGCTGTCCGTTAACTCCGCCAAGATGCTGGTCCAGGTGGTAGAGAGGATGAAGGCTCCCTTGTCTCTGTTCATGGTTTTTATGCCTTGCTTGCAGATCTCAATGGCCTCTCTGATCCAGCGCTGTTGTTTGTTCTCTTCTGTGCGGATGACCCTGCCCTTCTCCCGGTCCATGATGTGGTTTTCCCTTTTGCAGTGGTCAGTGATTGCTGATTTGTAATGTTCATGTTGTGCTTGTTCTTTTACTGCTCTGATTTTTCATTTTTTTGACAGGTAAGTCACACCCTCATGGAACATCAGCTGATAAAGACGGGTCTCAAGACACCATCATGCGACACTCTGAAGAAGGCGAAAGACTCGCCGAAACATGTCAGGTAAAAAATTTACCGAAAACATAATTGTCTGCTTTTAATGAATCTGTCAAATATCAATAATAAGAAGACAAAATGAACCTAATACAAATAAATGAATGCTTAATAACTCCCCTGCACATGCTCCTAAAAATCCAAACCTTCACCTGTAAATAAAATGTCCCGACCTGAAGACATCTTAATGTTATTATTTTGTTATACACACAGCGCCGCCAAGTGGAATCAAAAATTTGTTTTTATTTTAATTTTCACGTACTGCACCGTGCCCTTTTGACGAATCCGACTGAAAATTAGTCAGAAAAGACTCAAGACAATGATCTTACTCTCTGCCGAGTTTTGTGACGTTTTGGCAAAAGGCGTGGCTATTACGGTGCTGAAAAGTCCGATTGTACTTTGTGGCAACAAAAGCTCCGGCAACATGACTCAGATGATCCTATCTTCTCGAAGTTGTACACATTTGAGGATACTTCAGCCCTGAAGACATCTACCAACTTATTTTTCATCGTAGTAGTAGCGCCACCAACTGGTAAAAGCTAATAAAAGTTATTTTCTTGGATGTTTTTCTCCGTGCAACTCAACAAGGTCGCCCTCATATATGCTCGGAGGACTGTTTCGGCCATGAGGATGTCACAATACGAAATTCATCCTTTTTCGTGAAAAGTTGTGGGAGTGGCATTGCACTGTTTGGCAATAAAACAACGCTGATTATGCGGTTCTAAATATGAACGACAACTCGTGAAACTTGACACACACATCAGGCAGAGCAAATTTATCAATATTTTATACGTTAGTTGTGCAGCTTTTTTGAAATGGCTCGCCATGGCCCTCGAGAAATGTTCAAAAAAGCAGCCCTGGTTGAGTGTTTCACCTCGCTTTTTGTAAATTTTATGGAGTACAGTGAACCCTCGGTTATCGCGGTTAATGGGGACCGAGACCACCCGCGGAAACTGAAAATCCGCGAAGTAGCGGCGCACCTTCAAAAATGCTTAAAAGAAAATACAATATATATAATAAATATATATATATATATATATATATATATATATATATATATATATATATATATATATATATATATATATACGGGGAGAGAGAGAGAGAGAGAGTGAAATTCATGTTATAACAAAAAAACCAAATTATTATTAAAACGTATTATTTTTTTATTCCCCAGCCATTCTTTTTGTATTTATTTAATTACTCCGACATTTACCTGCTGGTACGCCGTCCGGTGTTCCCTGTGAAATGAAAGGTGGCATTCTTTAATTATTTATTTATTTATTCATTTATTCATTCATAACTGACAGCTTCGCGCTCCGTTCGTGTCCGGGCGGAAGAGGTGTTCCAATTCGGCTTAACTGTGACACACGCCCGCCCTCCTCCCCCGGAGCTTCCATTCGGTTAAACTTAGGGGCCGCTTGGCACCGCCCGTGCCCGGGGAAGGTGCTCCTCTTCGGCTTACTGTGACGCGAGCATGCCCGCCTCCTCCGGAGCTTCCATTCGGTTAAACTTAGGGGCCGCTTGGAACCGCCCGTGCCCGGCAAAGGTGCTCCTCTTCGGCTTACTGTGACGCGAGCATGCCCTCCTCCTCCGGAGCTTCCATTTGGTTAAACTTAGGGGCCGCTTGGAACCGCCCGTGCCTGGGGAAGGTGCTCCTCTTCGGCTTACTGTGACGCGAGCATGCCCTCCTCCTCCGGAGCTTCCATTCGGTTAAACTTAGGGGCCGCTTGGCACCGCTCGTGCCCGGGGACGGTGCTCCTCTACGGCTTAACTGCCACGCACGCCGGCCGGAGCCCTGGTACGGTCCGAACCGCGCGAAACGTCGCCACCGATCGTGTCCGGGGGAACGTGCTCTTCTTCGTCCACTCTCCTCTTCGCCCACGCTCTTCTTCGGCACACGCCGGCCGTCTAACCGCTCCAGCGCCCGTCGTGCCGCTCGGCGAAACTACAATGCCCCCGAATATTTTTTATACCCGCGAAGCACTGAACCCGCGAAAGGTGAACCGCGAAGTAGCGAGGGTTCACTGTATGTATAAGACCAAGACCTACAAAAAAGTCTCTTGGAGCAATGAGCTAGGTTTTACAGGAAGTCGGCCATTTTGAATTTACTTAAAAGGGGCGGGTCACCACAATGGACTTTGTGTAGAAATTATTATTGGGGCCCGAGCAGCGACCGTGGCGAGGTCCCTATTGTTTATGTAGAAATTATTATTAGGGCCCGAGCAGCGACCGCTACGAGGTCCCCATTGTTTTTGTGGAAATTATTATTATTATTATTATTAGGGCCCGAGCAGTGACCGCTGCGAGGTCCCTATTGTTTTTCTAGAAATTGTTATTAGGGCCCGAGCTGCGACGGCTGCGAGGTCCCTATTGTTTTTGTAGAAAATATTATTACTTTTATTATTATTATTATTATTATTATTAGGGCCTGAGCAGCGACCGCTGCGAAGTCCCTGTTGTTTTTGTAGAAATTATTATTATTATTATTTTTCCGATTGTACGATCGCATTTTTGACCCCGAAACATGCACAAAAACTCACCAAACTTGGCAGTCTCATCGGGCATGGCGAGAAATTTGATATTTTAACGTCTAATATGAACAGGAAGTGAGTTATGAATTTTTGAAAGTCCGACTTTTGCCCTTTTTTGCATGTTTACAGGGGTCATTCTTTTGCACCCTGATCCTAAAGGCTTCATCTGATTGCCTTAAAATTCTGTCTGTAGCATCTTAAGACCTGGGACAAACACTGGGGCTAAAATCTTTTGTTTCCGAAATACTATATGACGGGGGCGGGGCTTCAAAGTTTTCACTTAAGATTTCCTTCGCCGCAATGGACAAAATGCTTAATAACTCTCCTGCACATGCTGCTAAAAATCCAAAACTTCACATGTACATAAAGAGTCGGTACCTGAAGACATCTATATGTTTATATTCTGTTATACACCTTGCGCCAATCAATAACATTTTTTACATTTTGACGTACTGCACGGTGCCCTTTTAACGAATCCGATTGAAAATTGGCTAGAAAAGACTCAAGACATTGATCTTACTCTATCCCTATTTTTGTGACTTTCCTTCGAAGGGCGTGGCTATTACGGTGCCGCAGAGTCTGATTATTCTCCGTGGCAACAAAAGTTACTGCAAAATGATTCAGATGATCCATCTTCTCGAAATTTTTCACATTTGAGGATATTCAGGCCCTGAAGACGGCTGCCAACTTATTTTTGATCGCAGTGGTAGCGCCACCAACTGGTTAAAACAAATACAAATTATTTTCGTTGATGTTTTTCTCCGGGCAGGTTCACAAAATCTACCTTATATTTGCTCGGATGAGTGTTTAGGCCTTGAGGATGTCACAATACGAAAGTCTTTCGCCTTCTTCAGAGTGTCACATGATGGTGTCTTGTGACCCGTCTTTATCAGCTGATGTTCCATGAGCGCGTGACTTACCTGTCACAAGAATGAAGGCAAGTCACGCCCCCCGCTGTCCGTTCACTCCGCCAAGATGCTGCTCCAGGTGGTAGAGAGGATGAAGGCTCCCTTGTCTCTGTTCATGGTTTTTATGCCTCGCTTGCAGATCTCAATGGCCTCTCTGATCCAGCGCTGTTGTTTGTTCTCTTCGTTGCGGATGACCCTGCCCTTCTCCCGGTCCATGATGTGGTTTTCCCTTTTGCAGTGGTCAGTGATTGCTGATTTGTAATATTCATGTTGTGCTTGTTCTTTTACTGCTCTGATTTTTCATTTTTTTGACAGGTAAGTCACACCCTCATGGAACATCAGCTGATAAAGACGGGTCTCAAGACACCATCATGCGACACTCTGAAGAAGGCGAAAGACTCGCCGAAACATGTCAGGTAAAAAATTAACCTAAAACATAATTGTCTGCTTTTAATGAATCTGTCAAATATCAATAATAAGAAGACAAAATGAACCTAATACAAATAAATGAATGCTTAATAACTCCCCTGCACATGCTCCTAAAAATCCAAACCTTCACCTGTAAATAAAACGTCCCGACCTGAAGACATCTTAATGTTATTATTTTGTTATACACACAGCGCCGCCAAGTGGAATCAAAAATGTGTTTTTATTTTAATTTTCACGTACTGCACGGTGCCCTTTTGACGAATCCGACTGAAAATTTGTCAGAAAAGACTCAAGACAATGATCTTACTCTCTGCCGAATTTTGTGACGTTTTGGCAAAAGGCGTGGCTATTACGGTGCTGAAAAGTCCGATTGTACTTTGTGGCAACAAAAGCTCCGGCAACATGACTCAGATGATCCTATCTTCTCGAAGTTGTACACATTTGAGGATACTTCAGCCCTGAAGACATCTACCAACTTATTTTTCATCGTAGTAGTAGCGCCACCAACTGGTAAAAGCTAATACAAATTATTTTCTTGGATGTTTTTCTCCGTGCAACTCAACAAGGTCGCCCTCATATATGCTCGGATGACTGTTTCGGCCATGAGGATGTCACAATACGAAATTCATCCTTTTTCGTGAAAAGTTGTGGGAGTGGCATTGCACTGTTCGGCAATAAAACAACGCTGATTATGAGGTTCTAAATATGAACGACAACTCGTGAAACTTTACACACACATCAGGCAGAGCAAATTTATCAATATTTTATACGTTAGTTGTGCAGCTTTTTTGAAATGGCTCGCCATGGCCCTCGAGAAATGTTCAAAAAAGCAGCCCTGGTTGAGTGTTTCACCTCGCTTTTTGTAAATTTTATGGAGTACAGTGAACCCTCGGTTATCGCGGTTAATGTTAAAATGGTCGAATGGTCAATGACAAGAATTGCAGTGCAAGCACGTATTATCGGCGCGGGTTCGATCCCCACCTGATGTGCCTCGCATGATTTCTTTGGCTGCCAGGATGGCCGAGTGGTCTAAGGCGCCGCGTTCAGGACCCAGTCTCCCCACGAGGCTGTCAGGTTTAAAACGGCCCTGACGCCTTTTTTACACTGGGAATTATTTAAATAATGATGGCTGAATGTCCAAAGTCAATCAAGCAAAGTTTTATTTTCCAATTTGCGAGTTGGTGAGAGAGAGAGAGCCGGAGGCCGAACAGGCCTGTTCGGCCTCCCACACTCCCTTCATCTGACCCCCTCCTCTGACTCTCCTCCGGACATAAAGAGACAAAGAGGGGGGCTGTCTTCTGGAATTCTAGCAGACAGGCAGGAAACAACCAATCACAACAGACAGTTTAAAACTTCAGCTCGAAGATTCAGAAACTTGAAACCGAATGTGTGTGTGTGTGTGTGGCTGTGCTCATGTGTGCTAAATGAGTGTCTGTGTGTATACAATTATTAGTGATACAAATAGTGTATGAAACATGATTATGAATACACAAAATTGGTGACATATCCTAACAGAGGCCTGGGTTCGAATCTCAAATTTCCCCATTGTGGGACTAATAAAGGGAATATTATATTATTATTATTATATTATAATGGGGACCGAGACCACCCGCAAAAACTGAAAATCCGCGAAGTAGCGGCGCACCTTCAAAAATGCTTAAAAAAAAATACAATATATATAATAAATATATAAATATATATATATATATATATTTATATATATATATATATATATATATATATATATATATACGAGGAGAGAGAGAGAGAGTGAAATTCATGTTATAACAAAAAAACCAAATTATTATTAAAACGTATTATTTTTTTATTCCCCAGCCATTCTTTTTGTATTTATTTAATTACTCCGACTTTTACCTGCTGGTACGCCGTCCGGTGTGCCCTGTGAAATGAAAGGTGGCATTCTTTATTTATTTATTCATTTATTCATTCATAACTGACAGCTTCGCGCTCCGTTCGTGCCCGGGCGGAAGAGGTGTTCCAATTCGGCTTAACTGTGACACACGCCCGCCCTCCTCCCCCGGAGCTTCCATTCGGTTAAACTTAGGGGCCGCTTGGCACCGCCCGTGCCCGGGGAAGGTGCTCCTCTTCGGCTTACTGTGTCGCGAGCATGCCCTCCTCCTCCGGAGCTTCCATTCGGTTAAACTTAGGGGCCGCTTGGAACCGCCCGTGCCCGGGGAAGGTGCTCCTCTTCGGCTTACTGTGACGCGAGCATGCCCTCCTCCTCCGGAGCTTCCATTCGGTTAAACTTAGGGGCCGCTTGGCACCGCCCGTGCCCGGGGAAGGTGCTCCTCTACGGCTTAACTGCCACGCACGCCGGCCGGAGCTCTGGTACGGTCCGAACCGCGCGAAACGTCGCCACCGATCGTGTCCGGGGGAACGTGCTCTTCTTCGTCCAATCTCCTCTTCGCCCACGCTCTTCTTCGGCGCACGCCGGCCGTTTAACCGCTCCAGCGCCCGTCGTGCCGCTCGGCGAATCTACAATGCCCCCGAATATTTTTTATACCCGCGAAGCACTGAACCCGCGAAAGGTGAACCGCGAAGTAGCGAGGGTTCACTGTATGTATAAGGCCAAGACCTACAAAAAAGTCTCTTGGAGCAATGAGCTAGGTTTTACAGGAAGTCGGCCATTTTGAATTTACTTAAAAGGGGGCGGGTCACCACAATGGACTTTGTGTAGAAATTATTATTGGGGCCCGAGCAGCGACCGCGGCGAGGTCCCTATTGTTTATGTAGAAATTATTATTAGGGCCCGAGCAGCGACCGCTACGAGGTCCCCATTGTTTTTGTGGAAATTATTATTATTATTATTATTAGGGCCCGAGCAGTGACCGCTGCGAGGTCCCTATTGTTTTTCTAGAAATTGTTATTAGGGCCCGAGCTGCGAGGTCCCTATTGTTTTTCTAGAAAATATTATTACTTTTTTTATTATTATTATTATTATTATTATTAGGGCCTGAGCAGCGACCGCTGCGAAGTCCCTGTTGTTTTTGTAGAAATTATTATTATTATTATTTTTCCGATTGTTCGATCGCATTTTTGACCCCCGAAACATGCACAAAAACTCACCAAACTTGGCAGTCTCATCGGGCATGGCGAGAAATTTGATATTTTAACGTCTAATATGAACAGGAAGTGAGTTTTGAATTTTTGAGAGTCCGACTTTTGCCCTTTTTTGCATGTTTACTGGGGTCATTCTTTTGCACCCTGATCCTAAAGGCTTCATCTGATTGCCTTAAAATTTTGTCTGTAGCATCTTAAGACCTGGGACAAACACTGGGGCTAAAATCTTTTGTTTCCGAAATACTATATGACGGGGGCGGGGCTTCAAAGTTTTCACTTAAGATTTCCTTCGCCGCAATGGACAAAATGCTTAATAACTCTCCTGCACATGCTGCTAAAAATCCAAAACTTCACATGTACATAAAGAGTCGGTACCTGAAGACATCTATATGTTTATATTCTGTTATACACCTTGCGCCAATCAATATCATTTTTTACGTTTTGACATACTGCACGGTGCCCTTTTAACGAATCCGATTGAAAATTGGCGAGAAAAGACTCAAGACATTGATCTTACTCTATCCCTATTTTTGTGACTTTCCTTCGAAGGGCGTGGCTATTGCGGTGCCGCAGAGTCTGATTATTCTCCGTGGCAACAAAAGTTCCTGCAAAATGATTCAGATGATCCATCTTCTCGAAATTTTTCACATTTGAGGATATTCAGGCCCTGAAGACGGCTGCCAACTTATTTTTGATCGCAGTGGTAGCGCCACCAACTGGTAAAACAAATACAAATTATTTTCGTTGATGTTTTTCTCCGGGCAGGTTCACAAAATCTACCTTATATTTGCTCGGATTAGTGTTTAGGCCTTGAGGATGTCACAATACGAAAGTCTTTCGCCTTCTTCAGAGTGTCACATGATGGTGTCTTGTGACCCGTCTTTATCAGCTGATGTTCCATGAGGGCGTGACTTACCTGTCACAAGAATGAAGGCAAGTCACACCCCCCGCTGTCCGTTCACTCCGCCAAGATGCTGCTCCAGGTGGTAGAGAGGATGAAGGCTCCCTTGTCTCTGTTCATGGTTTTTATGCCTCGCTTGCAGATCTCAATGGCCTCTCTGATCCAGCGCTGTTGTTTGTTCTCTTCGGTGCGGATGACCCTGCCCTTCGCCCGGTCCATGATATGGTTTTCCCTTCTGCAGTGGTCAGTGATTGCTGATTTGTAATATTCATGTTGTGCTTGTTCTTTTACTGCTATGATTTTTCATTTTTTTGACAGGTAATTCACACCCTCATGGAACATAAGCTGATAAAGACGGGTCTCAAGACACCATCATGCGACACTCTGAAGAAGGCGAAAGACTCGCCGAAACATGTCAGGTAAAACATTTACCTAAAACATAATTGTCTGCTTTTAATGAATCTGTCAAATATCAATAATAAGAAGACAAAATGAACCTCATACAAATAAATGAATGCTTAATAACTCCCCTGCACATGCTCCTAATAATCCAAACCTTCACCTGTCAATAAAATGTCCCGACCTGAAGACATCTTAATGTTATTATTTTGTTATACACACAGCGCCGCCAAGTGGAATCAAAAATTTGTTTTTATTTTAATTTCCACGTACTGCACGGTGCCCTTTTGACGAATCCGACTGAAAATTAGTCAGAAAAGACTCAAGACAATGATCTTACTCTCTGCCGAATTTTGTGACGTTTTGGCAAAAGGCGTGGCTATTACGGTGCTGAAAAGTCCGATTGTACTCTGTGGCAACAAAAGCTCCGGCAACATGACTCAGATGATCCTATCTTCTCGAAGTTGTACACATTTGAGGATACTTCAGCCCTGAAGACATCTACCAACTTATTTTTCATCGTAGTAGTAGCGCCACCAACTGGTAAAAGCTAATACAAGTTATTTTCTTGGATGTTTTTCTCCGTGCAACTCAACAAGGTCGCCCTCATATATGCTCCGAGGACTGTTTCGGCCATGAGGATGTCACAATACGAAATTCATCCTTTTTCGTGAAAAGTTGTGGGAGTGGCATTGCACTGTTTGGCAATAAAACAACGCTGATTATGAGGTTCTAAATATGAACGACAACTCGTGAAACTTGACACACACATCAGGCAGAGCAAATTTATCAATATTTTATACGTTAGTTGTGCAGCTTTTTTGAAATGGCTCGCCATGGCCCTCGAGAAATGTTCAAAAAAGCAGCCCTGGTTGAGTGTTTCACCTCGCTTTTTGTAAATTTTATGGAGTACAGTGAACCCTCGGTTATCGCGGTTAATGGGGACCGAGACCACCCGCGGAAACTGAAAATCCGCGAAGTAGCGGCGCACCTTCAAAAATGCTTAAAAGAAAATACAATATATATAATAAATATATATATATATATATATATATATATATATATATATATATATATATATATATATATATATATATATACGGGGAGAGAGAGAGAGAGAGAGTGAAATTCATGTTATAACAAAAAAACCAAATTATTATTAAAACGTATTATTTTTTTATTCCCCAGCCATTCTTTTTGTATTTATTTAATTACTCCGACTTTTACCAGCTGGTACGCCGTCCGGTGTTCCCTGTGAAATGAAAGGTGGCATTCTTTAATTATTTATTTATTTATTCATTTATTCATTCATAACTGACAGCTTCGCGCTCCGTTCGTGTCCGGGCGGAAGAGGTGTTCCAATTCGGCTTAACTGTGACACACGCCCGCCCTCCTCCCCCGGAGCTTCCATTCGGTTAAACTTAGGGGCCGCTTGGCACCGCCCGTGCCCGGGGAAGGTGCTCCTCTTCGGCTTACTGTGACGCGAGCATGCCCGCCTCCTCCGGAGCTTCCATTCGGTTAAACTTAGGGGCCGCTTGGAACCGCCCGTGCCCGGCAAAGGTGCTCCTCTTCGGCTTACTGTGACGCGAGCATGCCCTCCTCCTCCGGAGCTTCCATTTGGTTAAACTTAGGGGCCGCTTGGAACCGCCCGTGCCTGGGGAAGGTGCTCCTCTTCGGCTTACTGTGACGCGAGCATGCCCTCCTCCTCCGGAGCTTCCATTCGGTTAAACTTAGGGGCCGCTTGGCACCGCCCGTGCCCGGGGACGGTGCTCCTCTACGGCTTAACTGCCACGCACGCCGGCCGGAGCCTTGGTACGGTCCGAACCGCGCGAAACGTCGCCACCGATCGTGTCCGGGGGAACGTGCTCTTCTTCGTCCACTCTCCTCTTCGCCCACGCTCTTCTCCGGCGCACGCCGGCCGTCTAACCGCTCCAGCGCCCGTCGTGCCACTCGGCGAAACTACAATGCCCCCGAATATTTTTTATACCCGCGAAGCACTGAACCCGCGAAAGGTGAACCGCGAAGTAGCGAGGGTTCACTGTATGTATAAGACCAAGACCTACAAAAAAGTCTCTTGAAGCAATGAGCTAGGTTTTACAGGAAGTCGGCCATTTTGAATTTACTTAAAAGGGGCGGGTCACCACAATGGACTTTGTGTAGAAATTATTATTGGGGCCCGAGCAGCGACCGCGGCGAGGTCCCTATTGTTTATGTAGAAATTATTATTAGGGCCCGAGCAGCGACCGCTACGAGGTCCCCATTGTTTTTGTGGAAATTATTATTATTATTATTATTAGGGCCCGAGCAGTGACCGCTGCGAGGTCCCTATTGTTTTTCTAGAAATTGTTATTAGGGCCCGAGCTGCGACGGCTGCGAGGTCCCTATTGTTTTTGTAGAAAATATCATTACTTTTATTATTATTATTATTATTATTATTAGGGCCTGAGCAGCGACCGCTGCGAAGTCCCTGTTGTTTTTGTAGAAATTATTATTATTATTATTTTTCCGATTGTACGATCGCATTTTTGACCCCGAAACATGCACAAAAACTCACCAAACTTGGCAGTCTCATCGGGCATGGCGAGAAATTTGATATTTTAACGTCTAATATGAACAGGAAGTGAGTTATGAATTTTTGAAAGTCCGACTTTTGCCCTTTTTTGCATGTTTACAGGGGTCATTCTTTTGCACCCTGATCCTAAAGGCTTCATCTGATTGCCTTAAAATTCTGTCTGTAGCATCCTAAGACCTGGGACAAACACTGGGGCTAAAATCTTTTGTTTCCGAAATACTATATGACGGGGGCGGGGCTTCAAAGTTTTCACTTAAGATTTCCTTCGCCGCAATGGACAAAATGCTTAATAACTCTCCTGCACATGCTGCTAAAAATCCAAAACTTCACATGTACATAAAGAGTCGGTACCTGAAGACATCTATATGTTTATATTCTGTTATACACCTTGCGCCAATCAATAACATTTTTTACATTTTGACGTACTGCACGGTGCCCTTTTAACGAATCCGATTGAAAATTGGCTAGAAAAGACTCAAGACATTGATCTTACTCTATCCCTATTTTTGTGACTTTCCTTCGAAGGGCGTGGCTATTGCGGTGCCGCAGAGTCTGATTATTCTCCGTGGCAACAAAAGTTCCTGCAAAATGATTCAGATGATCCATCTTCTCGAAATTTTTCACATTTGAGGATATTCAGGCCCTGAAGACGGCTGCCAACTTATTTTTGATCGCAGTGGTAGCGCCACCAACTGGTTAAAACAAATACAAATTATTTTCGTTGATGTTTTTCTCCGGGCAGGTTCACAAAATCTACCTTATATTTGCTCGGATGAGTGTTTAGGCCTTGAGGATGTCACAATACGAAAGTCTTTCGCCTTCTTCAGAGTGTCACATGATGGTGTCTTGTGACCCGTCTTTATCAGCTGATGTTCCATGAGGGCGTGACTTACCTGTCACAAGAATGAAGGCAAGTCACACCCCCCGCTGTCCGTTCACTCCGCCAAGATGCTGCTCTAGGTGGTAGAGAGGATGAAGGCTCCCTTGTCTCTGTTCATGGTTTTTATGCCTCGCTTGCAGATCTCAATGGCCTCTCTGATCCAGCGCTGTTGTTTGTTCTCTTCGGTGCGGATGACCCTGCCCTTCTCCCGGTCCATGATGTGGTTTTCCCTTTTGCAGTGGTCAGTGATTGCTGATTTGTAATGTTCATGTTGTGCTTGTTCTTTTACTGCTCTGATTTTTCATTTTTTTGACAGGTAAGTCACACCCTCATGGAACATCAGCTGATAAAGACGGGTCTCAAGACACCATCATGCGACACTCTGAAGAAGGCGAAAGACTCGCCGAAACATGTCAGGTAAAAAATTAACCTAAAACATAATTGTCTGCTTTTAATGAATCAGTCAAATATCAATAATAAGAAGACAAAATGAACCTAATACAAATAAATGAATGCTTAATAACTCCCCTGCACATGCTCCTGAAAATCCAAACCTTCACCTGTAAATAAAACGTCCCGACCTGAAGACATCTTAATGTTATTATTTTGTTCTACACACAGCGCCGCCAAGTGGAATCAAAAATGTGTTTTTATTTTAATTTTCACATCCTGCACGGTGCCCTTTTGACAAATCCGACTGAAAATTAGTCAGAAAAGACTCAAGACAATGATCTTTCTCTCTGCCGAATTTTGTGACGTTTTGGCAAAAGGCGTGGCTATTACGGTGCTGAAAAGTCAGATTGTACTCTGTGGCAACAAAAGCTCCGGCAACATGACTCAGATGATCCTATCTTCTCGAAGTTGTACACATTTGAGGATACTTCAGCCCTGAAGACATCGACCAACTTATTTTTCATCGTAGTAGTAGCGCCACCAACTGGTAAAAGCTAATACAAGTTATTTTCTTGGATGTTTTTCCCCGTGCAACTCAACAAGGTCGCCCTCATATATGCTCGGATGACTGTTTCGGCCATGAGGATGTCACAATACGAAATTCGTCCTTTTTCGTGTAAAGTTGTGGGAGTGGCATTGCACTGTTCGGCAATAAAACAACGCTGATTATGAGGTTCTAAATATGAACGACAACTCGTGAAACTTTACACACACATCAGGCCGAGCAAATTTATCAATATTTTATACGTTAGTTGTGCAGCTTTTTTGAAATGGCTCGCCATGGCCCTCGAGAAATGTTAAAAAAAGCAGCCCTGGTTGAGTGTTTCACCTCGCTTTTTGTAAATTTTATGGAGTACAGTGAACCCTCGGTAATCGCGGTTAATGGGGACAGAGACCACCCGCGAAAACTGAAAATCCGCGAAGTAGCGGCGCACCTTCAAAAATGCTTAAAAAAATATACAATATATATAATAAATATATAAATATATATATATATATATATATATATATATATATATATATATATATATATATATACGGGGAGAGAGAGAGTGAAATTCATGTTATAACAAAAAAACCAAATTATTATTAAAACGTATTATTTTTTTATTCCCCAGCCATTCTTTTTGTATTTATTTAATTACTCCGACTTTTATCTGCTGGTACGCCGTCCGGTGTGCCCTGTGAAATGAAAGGTGGCATTCTTTATTCATTTATTTATTTATTCTTTTATACATTCATAACTGACAGCTTCGCGCTCCGCTCGTGCCCGGGCGGAAGAGGTGCTCCAATTCGGCTTAACTGTGACACACACCCGCCCTCCTCCCCCGGAGCTTCCATTCGGTTAAACTTAGGGGCCGCTTGGCACCGCCCGTGCCCGGGGAAGGTGCTCCTCTTCGGCTTACTGTGACGCGAGCATGCCCTCCTCCTCCGGAGCTTCCATTCGGTTAAACTTAGGGGCCGCTTGGAATCGCCCGTGCCCGGGGAAGGTGCTCCTCTTCGGCTTACTGTGACGCGAGCATGCCCTCCTCCTCCGGAGCTTCCATTCGGTTAAACTTAGGGGCCGCTTGGCACCGCCCGTGCCCGGGGAAGGTTCTCCTCTACGGCTTAACTGCCACGCACGCCGGCCGGAGCTCTGGTACTGTCCGAACCGCGCGAAACGTCGCCACCGATCGTGTCCGGGGGAACGTGCTCTTCTTCGTCCACTCTCCTCTTCGCCCACGCTCTTCTTCGGCGCACACCGGCCGTCTAACCGCTCCAGCGCCCCGTCGTGCCGCTCGGCGAAACTACAATGCCCCCGAATATTTTTTAGACCCGCGAAGCACTGAACCCGCGAAAGGTGAACCGCGAAGTAGCGAGGGTTCACTGTATGTATAAGACCAAGACCTACAAAAAAGTCTCTTGGAGCAATGAGCTAGGTTTTACAGGAAGTCGGCCATTTTGAATTTACTTAAAAGGGGGCGGGTCACCACAATGGACTTTGTGTAGAAATTATTATTGGGGCCCGAGCAGCGACCGCGGCGAGGTCCCTATTGTTTATGTAGAAATTATTATTAGGGCCCGAGCAGCGACCGCTACGAGGTCCCCATTGTTTTTGTGGAAATTATTATTATTAATATTATTAGGGCCCGAGCAGTGACCGCTGCGAGGTCCCTATTGTTATTAGGGCCCGAGCTGCGACGGCTGCGAAGTCCCTATTGTTTTTGTAGAAATTATTATTATTATTATTTTTCCGATTGTTCGATCGCATTTTTGACCCCCGAAACATGCACAAAAATTCACCAAACTTGGCAGTCTCATCGGGCATGGCGAAAAATTTGATATTTTAACGTCTAATATGAACAGGAAGTGAGTTATGAATTTTTGAAAGTCCGACTTTTGCCCTTTTTTGCATGTTTACAGGGGTCATTCTTTTGCACCCTGATCCTAAAGGCTTCATCTGATTGCCTTAAAATTCTGTCTGTAGCATCTTAAGACCTGGGACAAACACTGGGGCTAAAATCTTTTGTTTCCGAAATACTATATGAACGGGGGCGGGGCTTCGAAGTTTTCACTTAAGATTTCCTTCGCCGCAATGGACAAAATGCTTAATAACTCTCCTGCACATGCTGCTAAAAATCCAAAACTTCACATGTACATAAAGAGTCGGTACCTGAAGACATCGATATGTTTATATTCAGTTATACACCTTGCGCCAATCAATATAATTTTATACATTTTGACGTACTGCACGGTGCCCTTTTAACGAATCCGATTGAAAATTGGCTAGAAAAGACTCAAGACATTGATCTTACTCTATCCCTATTTTTGTGACTTTCCTTCGAAGGGCGTGGCTATTACGGTGCCGCAGAGTCTGATTAATCTCCGTGGCAACAAAAGTTCCTGCAAAATGATTCAGATGATCCATCTTCTCGAAATTTTTCACATTTGAGGATATTCAGGCCCTGAAGACGGCTGCCAACTTATTTTTGATCGCAGTGGTAGCGCCACCAACTGGTTAAAACAAATACAAATTATTTTCGTTGATGTTTTTCTCCGGGCAGGTTAACAAAATCTACCTTATGTTTGTTCGGATGAGTGTTTAGGCCTTGAGGATGTCACAATATGAAAGTCTTTCGCCTTCTTCAGAGTGTCACATGATGGTGTCTTGTGACCCGTCTTTATCAGCTGATGTTCCATGAGGGCGTGACTTACCTGTCACAAGAATGAAGGCAAGTCACGCCCCCCGCTGTCCGTTCACTCCGCCAAGATGCTGCTCCAGGTGGTAGAGAGGATGAAGGCTCCCTTGTCTCTGTTCATGGTTTTTATGCCTCGCTTGCAGATCTCAATGGCCTCTCTGATCCAGCGCTGTTGTTTGTTCTCTTCGTTGCGGATGACCCTGCCCTTCTCCCGGTCCATGATGTGGTTTTCCCTTTTGCAGTGGTCAGTGATTGCTGATTTGTAATATTCATGTTGTGCTTGTTCTTTTACTGCTCTGATTTTTCATTTTTTTGACAGGTAAGTCACACCCTCATGGAACATCAGCTGATAAAGACGGGTCTCAAGACACCATCATGCGACACTCTGAAGAAGGCGAAAGACTCGCCGAAACATGTCAGGTAAAAAATTAACCTAAAACATAATTGTCTGCTTTTAATGAATCTGTCAAATATCAATAATAAGAAGACAAAATGAACCTAATACAAATAAATGAATGCTTAATAACTCCCCTGCACATGCTCCTAAAAATCCAAACCTTCACCTGTAAATAAAACGTCCCGACCTGAAGACATCTTAATGTTATTATTTTGTTATACACACAGCGCCGCCAAGTGGAATCAAAAATGTGTTTTTATTTTAATTTTCACATACTGCACGGTGCCCTTTTGACGAATCCGACTGAAAATTTGTCAGAAAAGACTCAAGACAATGATCTTACTCTCTGCCGAATTTTGTGACGTTTTGGCAAAAGGCGTGGCTATTACGGTGCTGAAAAGTCCGATTGTACTTTGTGGCAACAAAAGCTCCGGCAACATGACTCAGATGATCCTATCTTCTCGAAGTTGTACACATTTGAGGATACTTCAGCCCTGAAGACATCTACCAACTTATTTTTCATCGTAGTAGTAGCGCCACCAACTGGTAAAAGCTAATACAAATTATTTTCTTGGATGTTTTTCTCCGTGCAACTCAACAAGGTCGCCCTCATATATGCTCGGATGACTGTTTCGGCCATGAGGATGTCACAATACGAAATTCATCCTTTTTCGTGAAAAGTTGTGGGAGTGGCATTGCACTGTTCGGCAATAAAACAACGCTGATTATGAGGTTCTAAATATGAACGACAACTCGTGAAACTTTACACACACATCAGGCAGAGCAAATTTATCAATATTTTATCCGTTAGTTGTGCAGCTTTTTTGAAATGGCTCGCCATGGCCCTCGAGAAATGTTCAAAAAAGCAGCCCTGGTTGAGTGTTTCACCTCGCTTTTTGTAAATTTTATGGAGTACAGTGAACCCTCGGTTATCGCGGTTAATGTTAAAATGGTCGAATGGTCAATGACAAGAATTGCAGTGCAAGCACGTATTATCGGCGCGGGTTCGATCCCCACCTGATGTGCCTCGCATGATTTCTTTGGCTGCCAGGATGGCCGAGTGGTCTAAGGCGCCGCGTTCAGGACCCAGTCTCCCCAGGAGGCCTGGGTTCGAATCTCGAATTTCCCCATTGTGGGACTAATAAAGGGAATATTAGTATTATTATGGCTGCCAGGATGGCCGAGTGGTCTAAGGCGCCGCGTTCAGGACCCAGTCTCCCCACGAGGCCTGGGTTAGAATCTCAAATTTCCCCATTGTGGGACTAATAAAGGGAATATTATATTATTATTATTATATTATAATGGGGACCGAGACCACCCGCAAAAACTGAAAATCCGCGAAGTAGCGGCGCACCTTCAAAAATGCTTAAAAAAAAATACAATATATATAATAAATATATAAATATATATATATATATATATATATATATATATATATATATATATATATATATACGAGGAGAGAGAGAGAGAGTGAAATTCATGTTATAACAAAAAAACCAAATTATTATTAAAACGTATTATTTTTTTATTCCCCAGCCATTCTTTTTGTATTTATTTAATTACTCCGACTTTTACCTGCTGGTACGCCGTCCGGTGTGCCCTGTGAAATGAAAGGTGGCATTCTTTATTTATTTATTTATTTATTCATTTATTCATTCATAACTGACAGCTTCGCGCTCCGTTCGTGCCCGGGCGGAAGAGGTGTTCCAATTCGGCTTAACTGTGACACACGCCCGCCCTCCTCCCCCGGAGCTTCCATTCGGTTAAACTTAGGGGCCGCTTGGCACCGCCCGTGCCCGGGGAAGGTGCTCCTCTTCGGCTTACTGTGTCGCGAGCATGCCCTCCTCCTCCGGAGCTTCCATTCGGTTAAACTTAGGGGCCGCTTGGAACCGCCCGTGCCCGGCGAAGGTGCTCCTCTTCGGCTTACTGTGACGCGAGCATGCCCTCCTCCTCCGGAGCTTCCATTCGGTTAAACTTAGGGGCCGCTTGGAACCGCCCGTGCCCGGGGAAGGTGCTCCTCTTCGGCTTACTGTGACGCGAGCATGCCCTCCTCCTCCGGAGCTTCCATTCGGTTAAACTTAGGGGCCGCTTGGCACCGCCCGTGCCCGGGGAAGGTGCTCCTCTACGGCTTAACTGCCACGCACGCCGGCCGGAGCTCTGGTACGGTCCGAACCGCGCGAAACGTCGCCACCGATCGTGTCCGGGGGAACGTGCTCTTCTTCGTCCAATCTCCTCTTCGCCCACGCTCTTCTTCGGCGCACGCCGGCCGTTTAACCGCTCCAGCGCCCGTCGTGCCGCTCGGCGAAACTACAATGCCCCCGAATATTTTTTATACCCGCGAAGCACTGAACCCGCGAAAGGTGAACCGCGAAGTAGCGAGGGTTCACTGTATGTATAAGGCCAAGACCTACAAAAAAGTCTCTTGGAGCAATGAGCTAGGTTTTACAGGAAGTCGGCCATTTTGAATTTACTTAAAAGGGGGCGGGTCACCACAATGGACTTTGTGTAGAAATTATTATTGGGGCCCGAGCAGCGACCGCGGCGAGGTCCCTATTGTTTATGTAGAAATTATTATTAGGGCCGAGCAGCGACCGCTACGAGGTCCCCATTGTTTTTGTGGAAATTATTATTATTATTATTATTAGGGCCCGAGCAGTGACCGCTGCGAGGTCCCTATTGTTTTTCTAGAAAATATTATTACTTTTTTTATTATTATTATTATTATTATTATTAGGGCCTGAGCAGCGACCGCTGCGAAGTCCCTGTTGTTTTTGTAGAAATTATTATTATTATTATTTTTCCGATTGTTCGATCGCATTTTTGACCCCCGAAACATGCACAAAAACTCACCAAACTTGGCAGTCTCATCGGGCATGGCGAGAAATTTGATATTTTAAACGTCTAATATGAACAGGAAGTGAGTTATGAATTTTTGAAAGTCCGACTTTTGCTCTTTTTTGCATGTTTACAGGGGTCATTCTTTTGCACCCTGATCCTAAAGGCTTCATCTGATTGCCTTAAAATTTTGTCTGTAGCATCTTAAGACCTGGGACAAACACTGGGGCTAAAATCTTTTGTTTCTGAAATACTATATGACGGGGGCGGGGCTTCAAAGTTTTCACTTAAGATTTCCTTCGCCGCAATGGACAAAATGCTTAATAACTCTCCTGCACATGCTGCTAAAAATCCAAAACTTCACATGTACATAAAGAGTCGGTACCTGAAGACATCTATATGTTTATATTCTGTTATACACCTTGCGCCAATCAATATCATTTTTTACGTTTTGACGTACTGCACGGTGCCCTTTTAACGAATCCGATTGAAAATTGGCGAGAAAAGACTCAAGACATTGATCTTACTCTATCCCTATTTTTGTGACTTTCCTTCGAAGGGCGTGGCTATTGCGGTGCCGCAGAGTCTGATTATTCTCCGTGGCAACAAAAGTTCCTGCAAAATGATTCAGATGATCCATCTTCTCGAAATTTTTCACATTTGAGGATATTCAGGCCCTGAAGACGGCTGCCAACTTATTTTTGATCGCAGTGGTAGCGCCACCAACTGGTAAAACAAATACAAATTATTTTCGTTGATGTTTTTCTCCGGGCAGGTTCACAAAATCTACCTTATATTTGCTCGGATTAGTGTTTAGGCCTTGAGGATGTCACAATACGAAAGTCTTTCGCCTTCTTCAGAGTGTCACATGATGGTGTCTTGTGACCCGTCTTTATCAGCTGATGTTCCATGAGGGCGTGACTTACCTGTCACAAGAATGAAGGCAAGTCACACCCCCCGCTGTCCGTTCACTCCGCCAAGATGCTGCTCCAGGTGGTAGAGAGGATGCAGGCTCCCTTGTCTCTGTTCATGGTTTTTATGCCTCGCTTGCAGATCTCAATGGCCTCTCTGATCCAGCGCTGTTGTTTGTTCTCTTCGGTGCGGATGACCCTGCCCTTCTCCCGGTCCATGATGTGGTTTTCCCTTCTGCAGTGGTCAGTGATTGCTGATTTGTAATATTCATGTTGTGCTTGTTCTTTTACTGCTATGATTTTTCATTTTTTTGACAGGTAATTCACACCCTCATGGAACATAAGCTGATAAAGACGGGTCTCAAGACACCATCATGCGACACTCTGAAGAAGGCGAAAGACTCGCCGAAACATGTCAGGTAAAACATTTACCTAAAACATAATTGTCTGCTTTTAATGAATCTGTCAAATATCAATAATAAGAAGACAAAATGAACCTCATACAAATAAATGAATGCTTAATAACTCCCCTGCACATGCTCCTAATAATCCAAACCTTCACCTGTAAATAAAATGTCCCGACCTGAAGACATCTTAATGTTATTATTTTGTTATACACACAGCGCCGCCAAGTGGAATCAAAAATTTGTTTTTATTTTAATTTTCACATACTGCACGGTGCCCTTTTGACGAATCCGACTGAAAATTAGTCAGAAAAGACTCAAGACAATGATCTTACTCTCTGCCGAATTTTGTGACGTTTTGGCAAAAGGCGTGGCTATTACGGTGCTGAAAAGTCCGATTGTACTCTGTGGCAACAAAAGCTCCGGCAACATGACTCAGATGATCCTATCTTCTCGAAGTTGTACACATTTGAGGATACTTCAGCCCTGAAGACATCTACCAACTTATTTTTCATCGTAGTAGTAGCGCCACCAACTGGTAAAAGCTAATACAAGTTATTTTCTTGGATGTTTTTCTCCGTGCAACTCAACAAGGTCGCCCTCATATATGCTCGGAGGACTGTTTCGGCCATGAGGATGTCACAATACGAAATTCATCCTTTTTCGTGAAAAGTTGTGGGAGTGGCATTGCACTGTTTGGCAATAAAACAACGCTGATTACGAGGTTCTAAATATGAACGACAACTCGTGAAACTTGACACACACATCAGGCAGAGCAAATTTATCAATATTTTATACGTTAGTTGTGCAGCTTTTTTGAAATGGCTCGCCATGGCCCTCGAGAAATGTTCAAAAAAGCAGCCCTGGTTGAGTGTTTCACCTCGCTTTTTGTAAATTTTATGGAGTACAGTGAACCCTCGGTTATCGCGGTTAATGGGGACCGAGACCACCCGCGGAAACTGAAAATCCGCGAAGTAGCGGCGCACCTTCAAAAATGCTTAAAAGAAAATACAATATATATAATAAATATATATATATATATATATATATATATATATATATATATATATATATATATATATATACGGGGAGAGAGAGAGAGAGAGAGTGAAATTCATGTTATAACAAAAAAACCAAATTATTATTAAAACGTATTATTTTTTTATTCCCCAGCCATTCTTTTTGTATTTATTTAATTACTCCGACTTTTACCAGCTGGTACGCCGTCCGGTGTTCCCTGTGAAATGAAAGGTGGCATTCTTTAATTATTTATTTATTTATTCATTTATTCATTCATAACTGACAGCTTCGCGCTCCGTTCGTGTCCGGGCGGAAGAGGTGTTCCAATTCGGCTTAACTGTGACACACGCCCGCCCTCCTCCCCCGGAGCTTCCATTCGGTTAAACTTAGGGGCCGCTTGGCACCGCCCGTGCCCGGGGAAGGTGCTCCTCTTCGGCTTACTGTGACGCGAGCATGCCCGCCTCCTCCGGAGCTTCCATTCGGTTAAACTTAGGGGCCGCTTGGAACCGCCCGTGCCCGGCAAAGGTGCTCCTCTTCGGCTTACTGTGACGCGAGCATGCCCTCCTCCTCCGGAGCTTCCATTTGGTTAAACTTAGGGGCCGCTTGGAACCGCCCGTGCCTGGGGAAGGTGCTCCTCTTCGGCTTACTGTGACGCGAGCATGCCCTCCTCCTCCGGAGCTTCCATTCGGTTAAACTTAGGGGCCGCTTGGCACCGCCCGTGCCCGGGGACGGTGCTCCTCTACGGCTTAACTGTCACGCACGCCGGCCGGAGCCTTGGTACGGTCCGAACCGCGCGAAACGTCGCCACCGATCGTGTCCGGGGGAACGTGCTCTTCTTCGTCCACTCTCCTCTTCGCCCACGCTCTTCTTCGGCGCACGCCGGCCGTCTAACCGCTCCAGCGCCCGTCGTGCCGCTCGGCGAAACTACAATGCCCCCGAATATTTTTTATACCCGCGAAGCACTGAACCCGCGAAAGGTGAACCGCGAAGTAGCGAGGGTTCACTGTATGTATAAGACCAAGACCTACAAAAAAGTCTCTTGGAGCAATGAGCTAGGTTTTACAGGAAGTCGGCCATTTTGAATTTACTTAAAAGGGGCGGGTCACCACAATGGACTTTGTGTAGAAATTATTATTGGGGCCCGAGCAGCGACCGCGGCGAGGTCCCTATTGTTTATGTAGAAATTATTATTAGGGCCCGAGCAGCGACCGCTACGAGGTCCCCATTGTTTTTGTGGAAATTATTATTATTATTATTATTAGGGCCCGAGCAGTGACCGCTGCGAGGTCCCTATTGTTTTTCTAGAAATTGTTATTAGGGCCCGAGCTGCGACGGCTGCGAGGTCCCTATTGTTTTTGTAGAAAATATCATTACTTTTATTATTATTATTATTATTATTATTAGGGCCTGAGCAGCGACCGCTGCGAAGTCCCTGTTGTTTTTGTAGAAATTATTATTATTATTATTTTTCCGATTGTACGATCGCATTTTTGACCCCGAAACATGCACAAAAACTCACCAAACTTGGCAGTCTCATCGGGCATGGCGAGAAATTTGATATTTTAACGTCTAATATGAACAGGAAGTGAGTTATGAATTTTTGAAAGTCCGACTTTTGCCCTTTTTTGCATGTTTACAGGGGTCATTCTTTTGCACCCTGATCCTAAAGGCTTCATCTGATTGCCTTAAAATTCTGTCTGTAGCATCTTAAGACCTGGGACAAACACTGGGGCTAAAATCTTTTGTTTCCGAAATACTATATGACGGGGGCGGGGCTTCAAAGTTTTCACTTAAGATTTCCTTCGCCGCAATGGACAAAATGCTTAATAACTCTCCTGCACATGCTGCTAAAAATCCAAAACTTCACATGTACATAAAGAGTCGGTACCTGAAGACATCTATATGTTTATATTCTGTTATACACCTTGCGCCAATCAATAACATTTTTTACATTTTGACGTACTGCACGGTGCCCTTTTAACGAATCCGATTGAAAATTGGCTAGAAAAGACTCAAGACATTGATCTTACTCTATCCCTATTTTTGTGACTTTCCTTCGAAGGGCGTGGCTATTGCGGTGCCGCAGAGTCTGATTATTCTCCGTGGCAACAAAAGTTCCTGCAAAATGATTCAGATGATCCATCTTCTCGAAATTTTTCACATTTGAGGATATTCAGGCCCTGAAGACGGCTGCCAACTTATTTTTGATCGCAGTGGTAGCGCCACCAACTGGTTAAAACAAATACAAATTATTTTCGTTGATGTTTTTCTCCGGGCAGGTTCACAAAATCTACCTTATATTTGCTCGGATGAGTGTTTAGGCCTTGAGGATGTCACAATACGAAAGTCTTTCGCCTTCTTCAGAGTGTCACATGATGGTGTCTTGTGACCCGTCTTTATCAGCTGATGTTCCATGAGGGCGTGACTTACCTGTCACAAGAATGAAGGCAAGTCACACCCCCGCTGTCCGTTCACTCCGCCAAGATGCTGCTCTAGGTGGTAGAGAGGATGAAGGCTCCCTTGTCTCTGTTCATGGTTTTTATGCCTCGCTTGCAGATCTCAATGGCCTCTCTGATCCAGCGCTGTTGTTTGTTCTCTTCGGTGCGGATGACCCTGCCCTTCTCCCGGTCCATGATGTGGTTTTCCCTTTTGCAGTGGTCAGTGATTGCTGATTTGTAATGTTCATGTTGTGCTTGTTCTTTTACTGCTCTGATTTTTCATTTTTTTGACAGGTAAGTCACACCCTCATGGAACATCAGCTGATAAAGACGGGTCTCAAGACACCATCATGCGACACTCTGAAGAAGGCGAAAGACTCGCCGAAACATGTCAGGTAAAAAATTAACCTAAAACATAATTGTCTGCTTTTAATGAATCAGTCAAATATCAATAATAAGAAGACAAAATGAACCTAATACAAATAAATGAATGCTTAATAACTCCCCTGCACATGCTCCTGAAAATCCAAACCTTCACCTGTAAATAAAACGTCCCGACCTGAAGACATCTTAATGTTATTATTTTGTTATACACACAGCGCCGCCAAGTGGAATCAAAAATGTGTTTTTATTTTAATTTTCACATCCTGCACGGTGCCCTTTTGACAAATCCGACTGAAAATTAGTCAGAAAAGACTCAAGACAATGATCTTTCTCTCTGCCGAATTTTGTGATGTTTTGGCAAAAGGCATGGCTATTACGGTGCTGAAAAGTCAGATTGTACTCTGTGGCAACAAAAGCTCCGGCAACATGACTCAGATGATCCTATCTTCTCGAAGTTGTACACATTTGAGGATACTTCAGCCCTGAAGACATCTACCAACTTATTTTTCATCGTAGTAGTAGCGCCACCAACTGGTAAAAGCTAATACAAGTTATTTTCTTGGATGTTTTTCTCCGTGCAACTCAACAAGGTCGCCCTCATATATGCTCGGATGACTGTTTCGGCCATGAGGATGTCACAATACGAAATTCGTCCTTTTTCGTGTAAAGTTGTGGGAGTGGCATTGCACTGTTCGGCAATAAAACAACGCTGATTATGAGGTTCTACATATGAACGACAACTCGTGAAACTTTACACACACATCAGGCAGAGCAAATTTATCAATATTTTATACGTTAGTTGTGCAGCTTTTTTGAAATGGCTCGCCATGGCCCTCGAGAAATGTTCAAAAAAGCAGCCCTGGTTGAGTGTTTCACCTCGCTTTTTGTAAATTTTATGGAGTACAGTGAACCCTCGGTTATGGCGGTTAATGGGGACAGAGACCACCCGCGAAAACTGAAAATCCGCGAAGTAGCGGCGCACCTTCAAAAATGCTTAAAAGAAAATACAATATATATAATAAATATATATATATATATATATATATATGTATATATATATATATATATATATACGGGGAGAGAGAGAGTGAAATTCATGTTATAACAAAAAAAACAAATTATTATTAAAACGTATTATTTTTTTATTCCCCAGCCATTCTTTTTGTATTTATTTAATTACTCCGACTTTTACCTGCTGGTACGCCGTCCGGTGTGCCCTGTGAAATGAAAGGTGGCATTCTTTATTTATTTATTCATTTATTCATTCATAACTGACAGCTTCGCGCTCCGCTCGTGCCCGGGCGGAAGAGGTGCTCCAATTCGGCTTAACTGTGACACACGCCCACCCTCCTCCCCCGGAGCTTCCATTCGGTTAAACTTAGGGGCCGCTTGGCACCGCCCGTGCCCGGGGAAGGTGCTCCTCTTCGGCTTACTGTGTCGCGAGCATGCCCTCCTCCTCCGGAGATTCCATTCGGTTAAACTTAGGGGCCGCTTGGAACCGCCCGTGCCCGGGGAAGGTGCTCCTCTTCGGCTTACTGTGACGCGAGCATGCCCTCCTCCTCCGGAGCTTCCATTCGGTTAAACTTAGGGGCCGCTTGGCACCGCCCGTGCCCGGGGAAGGTGCTCCTCTACGGCTTAACTGCCACGCACGCCGGCCGGAGCTCTGGTACGGTCCGAACCGCGCGAAACGTCGTCACCGATCGTGTCCGGGGGAACGTGCTCTTCTTCGTCCACTCTCCTCTTCGCCCACGCTCTTCTTCGGCGCACGCCGGCCGTCTAACCGCTCCAGCGCCCCGTCGTGCCGCTCGGCGAAACTACAATGCCCCCGAATATTTTTTATACCCGCGAAGCACTGAACCCGCGAAAGGTGAACCGCGAAGTAGCGAGGGTTCACTGTATGTATAAGACCAAGACCTACAAAAAAGTCTCTTGGAGCAATAAGCTAGGTTTTACAGGAAGTCGGCCATTTTGAATTTACTTAAAAGGGGGCGGGTCACCACAATGGACTTTGTGTAGAAATTATTATTGGGGCCCGAGCAGCGACCGCGGCGAGGTCCCTATTGTTTATGTAGAAATTATTATTAGGGCCCGAGCAGCGACCGCTACGAGGTCCCCATTGTTTTTGTGGAAATTATTATTATTATTATTATTAGGGCCCGAGCAGTGACCGCTGCGAGGTCCCTATTGTTTTTCTAGAAATTGTTATTAGGGCCCAAGCTGCGACGGCTGCGAGGTCCCTATTGTTTTTGTAGAAAATATTATTACTTTTATTATTATTATTATTATTATTATTATTAGGGCCTGAGCAGCGACCGCTGCGAAGTCCCTATTGTTTTTGTAGAAATTATTATTATTATTATTTTTCCGATTGTTCGATTGCATTTTTGACCCCCGAAACATGCACAAAAATTCACCAAACTTGGCAGTCTCATCGGGCATGGCGAAAAATTTGATATTTTAACGTCTAATATGAACAGGAAGTGAGTTATGAATTTTTGAAAGTCCGACTTTTGCCCTTTTTTGCATGTTTACAGGGGTCATTCTTTTGCACCCTGATCCTAAAGGCTTCATCTGATTGCCTTAAAATTCTGTCTGTAGCATCTTAAGACCTGGGACAAACACTGGGGCTAAAATTGGGGCTAAAATCTTTTGTTTCCGAAATACTATATGACGGGGGCGGGGCTTCAAAGTTTTCACTTAAGATTTCCTTCGCCGCAATGGACAAAATGCTTAATAACTCTCCTGCACATGCTGCTAAAAATCCAAAACTTCACATGTACATAAAGAGTCGGTACCTGAAGACATCTATATGTTTATATTCTGTTATACACCTTGCGCCAATCAATATCATTTTTTACATTTTGACGTACTGCACGGTGCCCTTTTAACGAATCCGATTGAAAATTGGCTAGAAAAGACTCAAGACATTGATCTTACTCTATCCCTATTTTTGTGACTTTCCTTCGAAGGGCGTGGCTATTACGGTGCCGCAGAGTCTGATTATTCTCCGTGGCAACAAAAGTTCCTGCAAAATGATTCAGATGATCCATCTTCTCGAAATTTTTCACATTTGAGGATATTCAGGCCCTGAAGACGGCTGCCAACTTATTTTTGATCGCAGTGGTAGCGCCACCAACTGGTTAAAACAAATACAAATTATTTTCGTTGATTTTTTTCTCCGGGCAGGTTAACAAAATCTACCTTATATTTGCTCGGATGAGTGTTTAGGCCTTGAGGATGTCACAATACGAAAGTCTTTCGCCTTCTTCAGAGTGTCACATGATGGTGTCTTGTGACCCGTCTTTATCAGCTGATGTTCCATGAGGGCGTGACTTACCTGTCACAAGAATGAAGGCAAGTCACGCCCCCCGCTGTCCGTTCACTCCGCCAAGATGCTGCTCCAGGTGGTAGAGAGGATGAAGGCTCCCTTGTCTCTGTTCATGGTTTTTATGCCTCGCTTGCAGATCTCAATGGCCTCTCTGATCCAGCGCTGTTGTTCGTTCTCTTCGGTGCGGATGACCCTGCCCTTCTCCCGGTCCATGATGTGGTTTTCCCTTTTGCAGTGGTCAGTGATTGCTGATTTGTAATGTTCATGTTGTGCTTGTCATGATCCGCGTCGGGCATGACAGCCTTTTGTTATTGTTTTCATATGCATGCGGTTTTTGTTATTGTTTTTGTTGTTATTTTCTCCCCTCCTTCCTGCCATGTGCCTTTTCCTGTCTGTTTTGATCAGCTGAGCAGGGGCGTTTCCCCTCAGCACCTCGCCCTCACCAGCCACGCACCTGCTCCTCATCAACGATCACACACCTGCTCCCCATCTGCTCCCCTGATTACCGGACTACTTAAGCCTTCCATGCTCTCAACCCAGTGTCGGGTCATTGCCGAAAATCACGGACAGCCACGACCACCTTTGTTCACGTTCTGCTCCTTGTTCATGTTCATGCTCTGGTTCCCCTCTTCGTTCCCGTCTTTCAGTGTTGTTCCTCGCCCTGCCTCCCAGTCTGGTCACGTTAAGTTTGTCTTTTGTTATTTTTCACCCTGCCACATTGTTTGCCCTGGTTGTTTCAGTTAATAAATTCCCTTCATGTTTCTGACCTCTCTGCCTCCTCGCCTTTTGGGTCCACCTCCTCCTCGCCGACCGGCGAGTCCTGACAGAATGACCCGACCAAAGAAGGACCCAGCGAGAGGCTCATGACGCCGCCGGACGGACAACCCCCCTCAGCCTGCCGACCAACCCCGTGTCCTTCAAGTAGGTTCCATTTTCCGCTCGACGTCTGTTTCTCCCCTTTTGCCCCCCGATTACAGCACCGATTACCAGCCTGTCATACCCCCTCACCTGATCATAGATTCGGATTACGAGGACGATTTTGAGCACCAAGCCCTTTCACCCCCTCACGGTTCGAGTAAGTCCGGTCACGAGTTTGATTTTGAGCACCTTGCCCCTCACATTTTTTCCGATCCAGATCACGACTATGATTTTGAATATATTGCCACTCTCTTAGTCGCTCAGCGCAACGCGGAGTTATTTTTGAGCCATCACCCTCCTCCCCCCGAGCCATTTGAGTTTTTCGCGACCACCTCCCACTCCCCCTCGCGCGCTTCACGTCCCAAATCCCGGAAGTCACGGTCACGTCGCGCACATCGTTCACCATCAGTTTCAGCACCGGATCACGCTCCCCTGGCTTCTCCTAGCTCGCGTTCACCAGCCCCCGCAGTCACGGTCCCTCAGGTCTCCCGTTTTCCTGATTCCCTATGGCGGCAGGCTGACAGGGATCAGGGTTCCCGGTTCGGCTGTGCCCGGATCGACTGCTGCACCCGGCCCGCTGTCGCCTCCACGCCTGCAGCAGTGACCAATGCAGCTCCCGCTGCACGGACCCCGCCGCCTCCATGCGAGCCGCAGCCTCCAGAGTCCCGTGCCGACTCCTCGAAGGCGGCCGAGCCCCGTTCCGGCTCCCCGCCAGCTGCTGAGCCCTGTCCCGGCTCCCCGCCAGCTGCTGAGCCCTGTCCCGGCTCCCCGCCAGCTGCTGAGCCCTGTCCCGGCTCCCCGCCAGCTGCTGAGCCCTGTCCCGGCTCCCCGCCAGCTGCTGAGCCCTGTCCCGGCTCCCCGCCAGCTGCTGAGCCCAGTCCCGGCTCCCCGCCAGCTGCTGAGCCCAGTCCCGGCTTCCCGCCAGCTGCTGAGCCCAGTCCCGGCTCCCCGCCAGCTGCTGAGCCCAGTCCCGGCTCCCCGCCAGCTGCTGAGCCCAGTCCCGGCTCCCCGCCAGCTGCTGAGCCCAGTCCCGGCTCCCCGCCAGCTGCTGAGCCCAGTCCCGGCTCCCGCCAGCTGCTGAGCCGTGTCCCGGCTCCCCGTCAGCGGCCGAGCCCCGTCCCGGGGCCCCAATGGCGATCCCAGCTCCCGATCCAGCGGAGCACGCTGTGCGCCCGAACCAAGTTCACGTTCAGGCGGAGCACATCCTGCCCCCGACCCAAGTTCACGTTCACGCGGAGCCCGTCCGGCGTCCGTCCCTAGTTCACGTTCAGGCGGAGCACGCTGTGCGTCCGTCCCAAGCTCACGTTCAGGCGGAGCACGCTGTGCGTCCGTCCCAAGCTCACGTTCAGGCGGAGCACGTTGTGCGTCCGTCCCAAGTCCACGTTCAGGGGAAGCACACCCTGCTTCCGACCCAGGTTCACGTTCAGGAGGAGCACGCTGCGCGTCCGTCCCAAGCTCACGTTCCGGCGGAGCACGTTGTGCGTCCGTCCCAAGCCCATGTTCCGGTGGGGCACGCCTTGCCTCCGCTCCAAGCTCACGTTTTGGCAGAACACGGCCCGCAGCCGTCACTCCCGGTCCCTGCACCCGTGGTGGACGACGAGCAGTCGCCTGCCGTATCGGTCCCAGCGGCGCCTGATGAAGCGCCGCCGCTCCCGGTCCCGGTGCCTGCGATGGACGACGGTCCGCCGCCGAGTCACGCCTCAGCCTCGGCGACGCACGACGACCCACCATCGCACCCCGCTCTGGCCTCGGCAGCATCCGACGACCCGTCGCCACTGCTCGCCTTGGCTCCGGCAGCGCTCGACGACCCACGGCCGCTCCTGGTTTCTGCCTCGGCGGTGGACGGCGACTCACCGCCGCTCCACATTCTTGTCTCGGCAGGGGTCGACGACCAGCCGCCGCTCCCGGTTCCGGTGCCCGCGATGGACGACGGTCCGCCGCCGCGTCACGCCTCAGTCTCGGCGACGCACGAGGACCCACCACCGCGCCCCGCTCTGGCCGCGGCAGCATCCGACGACCCGTCGCCACTGCTCGCCTTGGCCCCCATTGTGGGACTAATAAAGGACATCTTATCTTATCTTCTCTTATTATTATTATTATTATTAGGGCCTGAGCAGCGACCGCTGCGAAGTCCCTATTGTTTTTGTAGAAATTATTATTATTATTATTTTTCCGATTGTTCGATTGCATTTTTGACCCCCGAAACATGCACAAAAATTCACCAAACTTGGCAGTCTCATCGGGCATGGCGAAAAATGTGATATTTTAATGTCTAATATGAATAGGAAGTGAGTTATGAATTTTTGAAAGTCCGACTTTTGCCCTTTTTTGCATGTTTACAGGGGTCATTCTTTTGCACCCTGATCCTAAAGGCTTCATCTGATTGCCTTAAAATTCTGTCTGTAGCATCTTAAGACCTGGGACCAACACTGGGGCTAAAATTTTTTGTTTCCGAAATACTATATGACGGGGGCGGGGCTTCGAAGTTTTCACTTAAGATTTCCTTCGCCGCAATGGACAAAATGCTTAATAACTCTCTGCACATGCTGCTAAAAATCCAAAACTTCACATGTACATAAAGAGTCGGTACCTGAAAACATCTATATGTTTATATTCAGTTATACACCTTGCGCCAATCAATATCATTTTTTACATTTTGACGTACTGCACGGTGCCCTTTTAACGAATCCGATTGAAAATTGGCTAGAAAAGACTCAAGACATTGATCTTACTCTATCCCTATTTTTGTGACTTTCCTTCGAAGGGCGTGGCTATTACGGTGCCGCAGAGTCTGATTATTCTCCGTGGCAACAAAAGTTCCTGCAAAATGATTCAGATGATCCATCTTCTTGAACTTTTTCACATTTGAGGATATTCAGGCCCTGAAGACGGCTGCCAACTTATTTTTGATCGCAGTGGTAGCGCCACCAACTGGTTAAAACAAATACAAATTATTTTCGTTGATGTTTTTCTCCGGGCAGGTTAACAAAATCTACCTTATATTTGCTCGGATGAGTGTTTAGGACTTGAGGATGTCACAATACGCCTTCTTCAGAGTGTCACATGATGGTGTCTTGTGACCCGTCTTTATCAGCTGATGTTCCATGAGGGCGTGACTTACCTGTCACAAGAATGAAGGCAAGTCACACCCCCGCTGTCCGTTCACTCCGCCAAGATGCTGCTCTAGGTGGTAGAGAGGATGAAGGCTCCCTTGTCTCTGTTCATGGTTTTTATGCCTCGCTTGCAGATCTCAATGGCCTCTCTGATCCAGCGCTGTTGTTTGTTCTCTTCGGTGCGGATGACCCTGCCCTTCTCCCGGTCCATGATGTGGTTTTCCCTTTTGCAGTGGTCAGTGATTGCTGATTTGTAATGTTCATGTTGTGCTTGTTCTTTTACTGCTCTGATTTTTCATTTTTTTGACAGGTAAGTCACACCCTCATGGAACATCAGCTGATAAAGACGGGTCTCAAGACACCATCATGCGACACTCTGAAGAAGGCGAAAGACTCGCCGAAACATGTCAGGTAAAAAATTAACCTAAAACATAATTGTCTGCTTTTAATGAATCAGTCAAATATCAATAATAAGAAGACAAAATGAACCTAATACAAATAAATGAATGCTTAATAACTCCCCTGCACATGCTCCTGAAAATCCAAACCTTCACCTGTAAATAAAACGTCCCGACCTGAAGACATCTTAATGTTATTATTTTGTTATACACACAGCGCCGCCAAGTGGAATCAAAAATGTGTTTTTATTTTAATTTTCACATCCTGCACGGTGCCCTTTTGACAAATCCAACTGAAAATTAGTCAGAAAAGACTCAAGACAATGATCTTTCTCTCTGCCGAATTTTGTGATGTTTTGGCAAAAGGCATGGCTATTACGGTGCTGAAAAGTCAGATTGTACTCTGTGGCAACAAAAGCTCCGGCAACATGACTCAGATGATCCTATCTTCTCGAAGTTGTACACATTTGAGGATACTTCAGCCCTGAAGACATCTACCAACTTATTTTTCATCGTAGTAGTAGCGCCACCAACTGGTAAAAGCTAATACAAGTTATTTTCTTGGATGTTTTTCTCCGTGCAACTCAACAAGGTCGCCCTCATATATGCTCGGATGACTGTTTCGGCCATGAGGATGTCACAATACGAAATTCGTCCTTTTTCGTGTAAAGTTGTGGGAGTGGCATTGCACTGTTCGGCAATAAAACAACGCTGATTATGAGGTTCTACATATGAACGACAACTCGTGAAACTTTACACACACATCAGGCAGAGCAAATTTATCAATATTTTATACGTTAGTTGTGCAGCTTTTTTGAAATGGCTCGCCATGGCCCTCGAGAAATGTTCAAAAAAGCAGCCCTGGTTGAGTGTTTCACCTCGCTTTTTGTAAATTTTATGGAGTACAGTGAACCCTCGGTTATGGCGGTTAATGGGGACAGAGACCACCCGCGAAAACTGAAAATCCGCGAAGTAGCGGCGCACCTTCAAAAATGCTTAAAAGAAAATACAATATATATAATAAATATATATATATATATATATATATATATGTATATATATATATATATATATATACGGGGAGAGAGAGAGTGAAATTCATGTTATAACAAAAAAAACAAATTATTATTAAAACGTATTATTTTTTTATTCCCCAGCCATTCTTTTTGTATTTATTTAATTACTCCGACTTTTACCTGCTGGTACGCCGTCCGGTGTGCCCTGTGAAATGAAAGGTGGCATTCTTTATTTATTTATTCATTTATTCATTCATAACTGACAGCTTCGCGCTCCGCTCGTGCCCGGGCGGAAGAGGTGCTCCAATTCGGCTTAACTGTGACACACGCCCACCCTCCTCCCCCGGAGCTTCCATTCGGTTAAACTTAGGGGCCGCTTGGCACCGCCCGTGCCCGGGGAAGGTGCTCCTCTTCGGCTTACTGTGTCGCGAGCATGCCCTCCTCCTCCGGAGATTCCATTCGGTTAAACTTAGGGGCCGCTTGGAACCGCCCGTGCCCGGGGAAGGTGCTCCTCTTCGGCTTACTGTGACGCGAGCATGCCCTCCTCCTCCGGAGCTTCCATTCGGTTAAACTTAGGGGCCGCTTGGCACCGCCCGTGCCCGGGGAAGGTGCTCCTCTACGGCTTAACTGCCACGCACGCCGGCCGGAGCTCTGGTACGGTCCGAACCGCGCGAAACGTCGTCACCGATCGTGTCCGGGGGAACGTGCTCTTCTTCGTCCACTCTCCTCTTCGCCCACGCTCTTCTTCGGCGCACGCCGGCCGTCTAACCGCTCCAGCGCCCCGTCGTGCCGCTCGGCGAAACTACAATGCCCCCGAATATTTTTTATACCCGCGAAGCACTGAACCCGCGAAAGGTGAACCGCGAAGTAGCGAGGGTTCACTGTATGTATAAGACCAAGACCTACAAAAAAGTCTCTTGGAGCAATAAGCTAGGTTTTACAGGAAGTCGGCCATTTTGAATTTACTTAAAAGGGGGCGGGTCACCACAATGGACTTTGTGTAGAAATTATTATTGGGGCCCGAGCAGCGACCGCGGCGAGGTCCCTATTGTTTATGTAGAAATTATTATTAGGGCCCGAGCAGCGACCGCTACGAGGTCCCCATTGTTTTTGTGGAAATTATTATTATTATTATTATTAGGGCCCGAGCAGTGACCGCTGCGAGGTCCCTATTGTTTTTCTAGAAATTGTTATTAGGGCCCAAGCTGCGACGGCTGCGAGGTCCCTATTGTTTTTGTAGAAAATATTATTACTTTTATTATTATTATTATTATTATTATTATTAGGGCCTGAGCAGCGACCGCTGCGAAGTCCCTATTGTTTTTGTAGAAATTATTATTATTATTATTTTTCCGATTGTTCGATTGCATTTTTGACCCCCGAAACATGCACAAAAATTCACCAAACTTGGCAGTCTCATCGGGCATGGCGAAAAATTTGATATTTTAACGTCTAATATGAACAGGAAGTGAGTTATGAATTTTTGAAAGTCCGACTTTTGCCCTTTTTTGCATGTTTACAGGGGTCATTCTTTTGCACCCTGATCCTAAAGGCTTCATCTGATTGCCTTAAAATTCTGTCTGTAGCATCTTAAGACCTGGGACCAACACTGGGGCTAAAATTTTTTGTTTCCGAAATACTATATGACGGGGGCGGGGCTTCGAAGTTTTCACTTAAGATTTCCTTCGCCGCAATGGACAAAATGCTTAATAACTCTCTGCACATGCTGCTAAAAATCCAAAACTTCACATGTACATAAAGAGTCGGTACCTGAAGACATCTATATGTTTATATTCTGTTATACACCTTGCGCCAATCAATATCATTTTTTACATTTTGACGTACTGCACGGTGCCCTTTTAACGAATCCGATTGAAAATTGGCTAGAAAAGACTCAAGACATTGATCTTACTCTATCCCTATTTTTGTGACTTTCCTTCGAAGGGCGTGGCTATTACGGTGCCGCAGAGTCTGATTATTCTCCGTGGCAACAAAAGTTCCTGCAAAATGATTCAGATGATCCATCTTCTCGAAATTTTTCACATTTGAGGATATTCAGGCCCTGAAGACGGCTGCCAACTTATTTTTGATCGCAGTGGTAGCGCCACCAACTGGTTAAAACAAATACAAATTATTTTCGTTGATTTTTTTCTCCGGGCAGGTTAACAAAATCTACCTTATATTTGCTCGGATGAGTGTTTAGGCCTTGAGGATGTCACAATACGAAAGTCTTTCGCCTTCTTCAGAGTGTCACATGATGGTGTCTTGTGACCCGTCTTTATCAGCTGATGTTCCATGAGGGCGTGACTTACCTGTCACAAGAATGAAGGCAAGTCACGCCCCCCGCTGTCCGTTCACTCCGCCAAGATGCTGCTCCAGGTGGTAGAGAGGATGAAGGCTCCCTTGTCTCTGTTCATGGTTTTTATGCCTCGCTTGCAGATCTCAATGGCCTCTCTGATCCAGCGCTGTTGTTCGTTCTCTTCGGTGCGGATGACCCTGCCCTTCTCCCGGTCCATGATGTGGTTTTCCCTTTTGCAGTGGTCAGTGATTGCTGATTTGTAATGTTCATGTTGTGCTTGTCATGATCCGCGTCGGGCATGACAGCCTTTTGTTATTGTTTTCATATGCATGCGGTTTTTGTTATTGTTTTTGTTGTTATTTTCTCCCCTCCTTCCTGCCATGTGCCTTTTCCTGTCTGTTTTGATCAGCTGAGCAGGGGCGTTTCCCCTCAGCACCTCGCCCTCACCAGCCACGCACCTGCTCCTCATCAACGATCACACACCTGCTCCCCATCTGCTCCCCTGATTACCGGACTACTTAAGCCTTCCATGCTCTCAACCCAGTGTCGGGTCATTGCCGAAAATCACGGACAGCCACGACCACCTTTGTTCACGTTCTGCTCCTTGTTCATGTTCATGCTCTGGTTCCCCTCTTCGTTCCCGTCTTTCAGTGTTGTTCCTCGCCCTGCCTCCCAGTCTGGTCACGTTAAGTTTGTCTTTTGTTATTTTTCACCCTGCCACATTGTTTGCCCTGGTTGTTTCAGTTAATAAATTCCCTTCATGTTTCTGACCTCTCTGCCTCCTCGCCTTTTGGGTCCACCTCCTCCTCGCCGACCGGCGAGTCCTGACAGAATGACCCGACCAAAGAAGGACCCAGCGAGAGGCTCATGACGCCGCCGGACGGACAACCCCCCTCAGCCTGCCGACCAACCCCGTGTCCTTCAAGTAGGTTCCATTTTCCGCTCGACGTCTGTTTCTCCCCTTTTGCCCCCCGATTACAGCACCGATTACCAGCCTGTCATACCCCCTCACCTGATCATAGATTCGGATTACGAGGACGATTTTGAGCACCAAGCCCTTTCACCCCCTCACGGTTCGAGTAAGTCCGGTCACGAGTTTGATTTTGAGCACCTTGCCCCTCACATTTTTTCCGATCCAGATCACGACTATGATTTTGAATATATTGCCACTCTCTTAGTCGCTCAGCGCAACGCGGAGTTATTTTTGAGCCGTCACCCTCCTCCCCCCGAGCCATTTGAGTTTTTCGCGACCACCTCCCACTCCCCCTCGCGCGCTTCACGTCCCAAATCCCGGAAGTCACGGTCACGTCGCGCACATCGTTCACCATCAGTTTCAGCACCGGATCACGCTCCCCTGGCTTCTCCTAGCTCGCGTTCACCAGCCCCCGCAGTCACGGTCCCTCAGGTCTCCCGTTTTCCTGATTCCCTATGGCGGCAGGCTGACAGGGATCAGGGTTCCCGGTTCGGCTGTGCCCGGATCGACTGCTGCACCCGGCCCGCTGTCGCCTCCACGCCTGCAGCAGTGACCAATGCAGCTCCCGCTGCACGGACCCCGCCGCCTCCATGCGAGCCGCAGCCTCCAGAGTCCCGTGCCGACTCCTCGAAGGCGGCCGAGCCCCGTTCCGGCTCCCCGCCAGCTGCTGAGCCCTGTCCCGGCTCCCCGCCAGCTGCTGAGCCCTGTCCCGGCTCCCCGCCAGCTGCTGAGCCCTGTCCCGGCTCCCCGCCAGCTGCTGAGCCCTGTCCCGGCTCCCCGCCAGCTGCTGAGCCCTGTCCCGGCTCCCCGCCAGCTGCTGAGCCCAGTCCCGGCTCCCCGCCAGCTGCTGAGCCCAGTCCCGGCTTCCCGCCAGCTGCTGAGCCCAGTCCCGGCTCCCCGCCAGCTGCTGAGCCCAGTCCCGGCTCCCCGCCAGCTGCTGAGCCCAGTCCCGGCTCCCCGCCAGCTGCTGAGCCCAGTCCCGGCTCCCCGCCAGCTGCTGAGCCCAGTCCCGGCTCCCCGCCAGCTGCTGAGCCCAGTCCCGGCTCCCCGCCAGCTGCTGAGCCGTGTCCCGGCTCCCCGTCAGCGGCCGAGCCCCGTCCCGGGGCCCCAATGGCGATCCCAGCTCCCGATCCAGCGGAGCACGCTGTGCGCCCGAACCAAGTTCACGTTCAGGCGGAGCACATCCTGCCCCCGACCCAAGTTCACGTTCACGCGGAGCCCGTCCGGCGTCCGTCCCTAGTTCACGTTCAGGCGGAGCACGCTGTGCGTCCGTCCCAAGCTCACGTTCAGGCGGAGCACGCTGTGCGTCCGTCCCAAGCTCACGTTCAGGCGGAGCACGTTGTGCGTCCGTCCCAAGTCCACGTTCAGGGGAAGCACACCCTGCTTCCGACCCAGGTTCACGTTCAGGAGGAGCACGCTGCGCGTCCGTCCCAAGCTCACGTTCCGGCGGAGCACGTTGTGCGCCGTCCCAAGCCCATGTTCCGGTGGGGCACGCCTTGCCTCCGCTCCAAGCTCACGTTTTGGCAGAACACGGCCCGCAGCCGTCACTCCCGGTCCCTGCACCCGTGGTGGACGACGAGCAGTCGCCTGCCGTATCGGTCCCAGCGGCGCCTGATGAAGCGCCGCCGCTCCCGGTCCCGGTGCCTGCGATGGACGACGGTCCGCCGCCGAGTCACGCCTCAGCCTCGGCGACGCACGACGACCCACCATCGCACCCCGCTCTGGCCTCGGCAGCATCCGACGACCCGTCGCCACTGCTCGCCTTGGCTCCGGCAGCGCTCGACGACCCACGGCCGCTCCTGGTTTCTGCCTCGGCGGTGGACGGCGACTCACCGCCGCTCCACATTCTTGTCTCGGCAGGGGTCGACGACCAGCCGCCGCTCCCGGTTCCGGTGCCCGCGATGGACGACGGTCCGCCGCCGCGTCACGCCTCAGTCTCGGCGACGCACGAGGACCCACCACCGCGCCCCGCTCTGGCCGCGGCAGCATCCGACGACCCGTCGCCACTGCTCGCCTTGGCCCCCATTGTGGGACTAATAAAGGACATCTTATCTTATCTTCTCTTATTATTATTATTATTATTAGGGCCTGAGCAGCGACCGCTGCGAAGTCCCTATTGTTTTTGTAGAAATTATTATTATTATTATTTTTCCGATTGTTCGATTGCATTTTTGACCCCCGAAACATGCACAAAAATTCACCAAACTTGGCAGTCTCATCGGGCATGGCGAAAAATGTGATATTTTAATGTCTAATATGAATAGGAAGTGAGTTATGAATTTTTGAAAGTCCGACTTTTGCCCTTTTTTGCATGTTTACAGGGGTCATTCTTTTGCACCCTGATCCTAAAGGCTTCATCTGATTGCCTTAAAATTCTGTCTGTAGCATCTTAAGACCTGGGACCAACACTGGGGCTAAAATTTTTTGTTTCCGAAATACTATATGACGGGGGCGGGGCTTCGAAGTTTTCACTTAAGATTTCCTTCGCCGCAATGGACAAAATGCTTAATAACTCTCTGCACATGCTGCTAAAAATCCAAAACTTCACATGTACATAAAGAGTCGGTACCTGAAAACATCTATATGTTTATATTCAGTTATACACCTTGCGCCAATCAATATCATTTTTTACATTTTGACGTACTGCACGGTGCCCTTTTAACGAATCCGATTGAAAATTGGCTAGAAAAGACTCAAGACATTGATCTTACTCTATCCCTATTTTTGTGACTTTCCTTCGAAGGGCGTGGCTATTACGGTGCCGCAGAGTCTGATTATTCTCCGTGGCAACAAAAGTTCCTGCAAAATGATTCAGATGATCCATCTTCTTGAACTTTTTCACATTTGAGGATATTCAGGCCCTGAAGACGGCTGCCAACTTATTTTTGATCGCAGTGGTAGCGCCACCAACTGGTTAAAACAAATACAAATTATTTTCGTTGATGTTTTTCTCCGGGCAGGTTAACAAAATCTACCTTATATTTGCTCGGATGAGTGTTTAGGACTTGAGGATGTCACAATACGAAAGTCTTTCGCCTTCTTCAGAGTGTCACATGATGGTGTCTTGTGGCCCGTCTTTATCAGCTGATGTTCCATGAGGGCGTGACTTACCTGTCACAAGAATGAAGGCAAGTCACGCCCCCCGCTGTCCGTTCACTCCGCCAAGATGCTGCTCCAGGTGGTAGAGAGGATGAAGGCTCCCTTGTCTCTGTTCATGGTTTTTATGCCTCGCTTGCAGATCTCAATGGCCTCTCTGATCCAGCGCTGTTGTTTGTTCTCTTCGGTGCGGATGACCCTGCCCTTCTCCCGGTCCATGATGTGGTTTTCCCTTTTGCAGTGGTTAGTGATTGCTGATTTGTAATGTTCATGTTGTGCTTGTTCTTTTACTGCTCTGATTTTTCATTTTTTTGACAGGTAAGTCACACCCTCATGGAACATCAGCTGATAAAGACGGGTCTCAAGACACCATCATGCGACACTCTGAAGAAGGCGAAAGACTCGCCGAAACATGTCAGGTAAAAAATTAACCTAAAACATAATTGTCTGCTTTTAATGAATCAGTCAAATATCAATAATAAGAAGACAAAATGAACCTAATACAAATAAATGAATGCTTAATAACGCCCCTGCACATGCTCCTAAAAATCCAAACCTTCACCTGTAAATAAAACGTCCCGACCTGAAGACATCTTAATGTTATTATTTTGTTATACACACAGCGCCGCCAAGTGGAATCAAAAATGTGTTTTTATTTTAATTTTCACGTACTGCACGGTGCCCTTTTGACGAATCCGACTGAAAATTAGTCAGAAAAGACTCAAGACAATGATCTTACTCTCTGCCGAATTTTGTGACGTTTTGGCAAAAGGCGTGGCTATTACGGTGCTGAAAAATCCGATTGTACTTTGTGGCAACAAAAGCTCCGGCAACATGACTCAGATGATCCTATCTTCTCGAAGTTGTACACATTTGAGGATACTTCAGCCCTGAAGACATCTACCAACTTATTTTTCATCGTAGTAGTAGCGCCACCAACTGGTAAAAGCTAATACAAGTTATTTTCTTGGATGTTTTTCTCCGTGCAACTCAACAAGGTCGCCCTCATATATGCTCGGATGACTGTTTCGGCCATGAGGATGTCACAATACGAAATTCATCCTTTTTCGTGAAAAGTTGTGGGAGTGGCATTGCACTGTTCGGCAATAAAACAACGCTGATTATGAGGTTCTAAATATGAACGACAACTCGTGAAACTTTACACACACATCAGGCAGAGCAAATTTATCAATATTTTATACGTTAGTTGTGCAGCTTTTTTGAAATGGCTCGCCATGGCCATCGAGAAATGTTAAAAAAAGCAGCCCTGGTTGAGTGTTTCACCTTGCTTTTTGTAAATTTTATGGAGTACAGTGAACCCTCGGTTATCGCGGTTAATGGGGACAGAGACCACCCGCGAAAACTGAAAATCCGCGAAGTAGCGGCGCACCTTCAAAAATGCTTAAAAAAAAATACAATATATATAATATATATAATATATATATATATATATATATATATATATATATATATATATATATATATATATATATAGACAGAGAGAGAGAGTGAAATTCATGTTATAACAAAAAAACCAAATTATTATTAAAACGTATTATTTTTTTATTCCCCAGCCATTCTTTTTGTATTTATTTAATTACTCCGACTTTTACCTGCTGGTACGCCGTCCGGTGTGCCCTGTGAAATGAAAGGTGGCATTCTTTATTTATTTATTTATTTATTCATTTATTCATTCATAACTGACAGCTTCGCGCTCCGTTCGTGCCCGGGCGGAAGAGGTGTTCCAATTCGGCTTTACTGTGACACACGCCCGCCCTCCTGCCCCGGAGCTTCCATTCGGTTAAACTTAGGGGCCGCTTGGCACCGCCCGTGCCCGGGGAAGGTGCTCCTCTTTGGCTTACTGTGACGCGAGCATGCCCGCCTCCTCCGGAGCTTCCATTCGGTTAAACTTAGGGGCCGCTTGGAACCGCCCGTGCCCGGGGAAGGTGCTCCTCTTTGGCTTACTGTGACGCGAGCATGCCCTCCTCCTCCGGAGCTTCCATTCGGTTAAACTTAGGGGCCGCTTGGCACCGCCCGTGCCCGGGGAAGGTACTCCTCTACGGCTTAACTGCCACGCACGCCGGCCGGAGCTCTGGTACGGTCCGAACCGCGCGAAATGTCGCCACCGATCGTGTCCGGGGGAACGTGCTCTTCTTCGTCCACTCTCCTCTTCGCCCACGCTCTTCTTCGGCGCACGCCGGCCGTCTAACCGCTCCAGCGCCCGTCGTGCCGCTCGGCGAAACTACAATGCCCCCGAATATTTTTTATACCCGCGAAGCACTGAACCCGCGAAAGGTGAACCGCGAAGTAGCGAGGGTTCACCGTATGTATAAGACCAAGACCTACAAAAAAGTCTCTTGGAGCAATGAGCTAGGTTTTACAGGAAGTCGGCCATTTTGAATTTACTTAAAAGGGGCGGGTCACCACAATGGACTTTGTGTAGAAATTATTATTGGGGCCCGAGCAGCGACCGCGGCGAGGTCCCTATTGTTTATGTAGAAATTATTATTAGGGCCCGAGCAGCGACCGCTACGAGGTCCCCATTGTTTTTGTGGAAATTATTATTATTTTTATTATTATTATTATTAGGGCCCGAGCAGTGACCGCTGCGAGGTCCCTATTGTTTTTCTAGAAATTGTTATTAGGGCCCAAGCTGCGACGGCTGCGAGGTCCCTACTGTTTTTGTAGAAAATATTATTACTTTTATTATTATTATTATTATTATTATTATTAGGGCCTGAGCAGCGACCGCTGCGAAGTCCCTATTGTTTTTGTAGAAATTATTATTATTATTTTTCCGATTGTTCGATTGCATTTTTGTCCCCCGAAACATGCACAAAAATTCACCAAACTTGGCAGTCTCATCGGGCATGGCGAAAAATTTGATATTTTAACGTCTAATATGAACAGGAAGTGAGTTATGAATTTTTGAAAGTCCGACTTTTGCCCTTTTTTGCATGTTTACAGGGGTCATTCTTTTGCACCCTGATCCTAAAGGCTTCATCTGATTGCCTTAAAATTCTGTCTGTAGCATCTTAAGACCTGGGACAAACACTGGGACTAAAATTTTTTGTTTCCGAAATACTATATGACGGGGGCGGGGCTTCGAAGTTTTCACTTAAGATTTCCTTCGCCGCAATGGACAAAATGCTTAATAACTCTCTTGCACATGCTGCTAAAAATCCAAAACTTCACATGTACATAAAGAGTCGGTACCTGAAGACATCTATATGTTTATATTCAGTTATACACCTTGCGCCAATCAATATCATTTTTTACATTTTGACGTACTGCACGGTGCCCTTTTAACGAATCCGATTGAAAATTGGCTAGAAAAGACTCAAGACATTGATCTTACTCTATCCCTATTTTTGTGACTTTCCTTCGAAGGGCGTGGCTATTACGGTGCCGCAGAGTCTGATTATTCTCCGTGGCAACAAAAGTTCCTGCAAAATGATTCAGATGATCCATCTTCTCGAAATTTTTCACATTTGAGGATATTCAGGCCCTGAAGACGGCTGCCAACTTATTTTTGATCGCAGTGGTAGCGCCACCAACTGGTTAAAACAAATACAAATTATTTTCGTTGATGTTTTTCTCCGGGCAGGTTAACAAAATCTACCTTATATTTGCTCGGATGAGTGTTTAGGCCTTGAGGATGTCACAATACGAAAGTCTTTCGCCTTTTTCAGAGTGTCACATGATGGTGTCTTGTGGCCCGTCTTTATCAGCTGATGTTCCATGAGGGCGTGACTTACCTGTCACAAGAATGAAGGCAAGTCACGCCCCCCGCTGTCCGTTAACTCCGCCAAGATGCTGCTCCAGGTGGTAGAGAGGATGAAGGCTCCCTTGTCTCTGTTCATGGTTTTTATGCCTCGCTTGCAGATCTCAATGGCCTCTCTGATCCAGCGCTGTTGTTTGTTCTCTTCGGTGCCGATGACCCTGCCCTTCTCCCGGTCCATGATGTGGTTTTCCCTTTTGCAGTGGTCAGTGATTGCTGATTTGTAATGTTCATGTTGTGCTTGTTCTTTTACTGCTCCGATTTTTCATTTTTTTGACAGGTAAGTCACACCCTCATGGAACATCAGCTGATAAAGACGGGTCTCAAGACACCATCATGCGACACTCTGAAGAAGGCGAAAGACTCGCCGAAACATGTCAGGTAAAAAATTTTACCGAAAACATAATTGTCTGCTTTTAATGAATCTGTCAAATATCAATAATAAGAAGACAAAATGAACCTAATACAAATAAATGAATGCTTAATAACTCCCCTGCACATGCTCCTAAAAATCCAAACATTCACCTGTAAATAAAATGTCCCGACCTGAAGACATCTTAATGTTATTATTTTGTTATACACACAGCGCCGCCAAGTGGAATCAAAAATTTGTTTTTATTTTAATTTTCACGTACTGCACGGTGCCCTTTTGACGAATCCGACTGAAAATTAGTCAGAAAAGACTCAAGACAATGATCTTACTCTCTGCCGAGTTTTGTGACGTTTTGGCAAAAGGCGTGGCAATTACGGTGCTGAAAAGTCCGATTGTACTTTGTGGCAACAAAAGCTCCGGCAACATGACTCAGATGATCCTATCTTCTCGAAGTTGTACACATTTGAGGATACTTCAGCCCTGAAGACATCTACCAACTTATTTTTCATCGTAGTAGTAGCGCCACCAACTGGTAAAAGCTAATACAAGTTATTTTCTTGGATGTTTTTCTCCGTGCAACTCAACAAGGTCGCCCTCATATATGCTCGGAGGACTGTTTCGGCCATGAGGATGTCACAATACGAAATTCATCCTTTTTCGTGAAAAGTTGTGGGAGTGGCATTGCACTTTTTGGCAATAAAACAACGCTGATTATGAGGTTCTAAATATGAACGACAACTCGTGAAACTTGACACACACATCAGGCAGAGCAAATTTATCAATATTTTATACGTTAGTTGTGCAGCTTTTTTGAAATGGCTCGCCATGGCCCTCGAGAAATGTTCAAAAAAGCAGCCCTGGTTGAGTGTTTCACCTCGCTTTTTGTAAATTTTATGGAGTACAGTGAACCCTCGGTTATCGCGGTTAATGGGGACCGAGACCACCCGCGGAAACTGAAAATCCGCGAAGTAGCGGCGCACCTTCAAAAATGCTTAAAAGAAAATACAATATATATATAATAAATATATATATATATATATATATATATATATATGTATATATATATATATATATATGTATATATATATATATATATATATATGGGGAGAGAGAGAGAGAGAGAGAGTGAAATTCATGTTATAACAAAAAAAACAAATTATTATTAAAACGTATTATTTTTTTATTCCCCAGCCATTCTTTTTGTATTTATTTAATTACTCCGACTTTTACCTGCTGGTACGCCGTCCGGTGTTCCCTGTGAAATGAAAGGTGGCATTCTTTATTTATTTATTTATTTATTCATTTATTCATTCATAACTGACAGCTTCGCGCTCCGTTCGTGCCCGGGCGGAAGAGGTGTTCCAATTCGGCTTAACTGTGACACACGCCCGCCCTCCTCCCCCGGAGCTTCCATTCGGTTAAACTTAGGGGCCGCTTGGCACCGCCCGTGCCCGGGGAAGGTGCTCCTCTTCGGCTTACTGTGACGCGAGCATGCCCGCCTCCTCCGGAGCTTCAATTCGGTTAAACTTAGGGGCCGCTTGGAACCGCCCGTGCCCGGCGAAGGTGCTCCTCTTCGGCTTACTGTGACGCGAGCATGCCCTCCTCCTCCAGAGCTTCCATTCGGTTAAACTTAGGGGCCGCTTGGCACCGCCCGTGCCCGGGGACGGTGCTCCTCTACGGCTTAACTGCCACGCACGCCGGCCGGAGCCCTGGTACGGTCCGAACCGCGCGAAACGTCGCCACCGATCGTGTCCGGGGGAACGTGCTCTTCTTCGTCCACTCTCCTCTTCGCCCACGCTCTTCTTCGGCGCACGCCGGCCGTCTAACCGCTCCAGCGCCCGTCGTGCCGCTCGGCGAAACTACAATGCCCCCGAATATTTTTTAGACCCGCGAAGAACTGAACCCGCGAAAGGTGAACCGCGAAGTAGCGAGGGTTCACTGTATGTATAAGACCAAGACCTACAAAAAAGTCTCTTGGAGCAATGAGCTAGGTTTTACAGGAAGTCGGCCATTTTGAATTTACTTAAAAGGGGCGGGTCACCACAATGGACTTTGTGTAGAAATTATTATTGGGGCCCGAGCAGCGACCGCGGCGAGGTCCCTATTGTTTATGTAGAAATTATTATTAGGGCCCGAGCAGCAACCGCTACGAGGTCCCCATTGTTTTTGTGGAAATTATTATTATTATTATTATTAGGGCCCGAGCAGTGACCGCTGCGAGGTCCCTATCGTTTTTCTAGAAATTGTTATTAGGGCCCGAGCTGCGACGGCTGCGAAGTCCCTAATGTTTTTGTAGAAAATATTATTACTTTTATTATTATTATTATTATTATTATTAGGGCCTGAGCAGCGACCGCTGCGAAGTCGCTATTGTTTTTGTTGAAATTATTATTATTATTATTTTTCCGATTGTTCGATCGCATTTTTGACCCCCGAAACATGCACAAAAACTCACCAAACTTGGCAGTCTCATCGGGCATGGCGAAAAATTTGATATTTTAACGTCTAATATGAACAGGAAGTGAGTTATGAATTTTTGAAAGTCCGACTTTTGCCCTTTTTTGCATGTTTACAGGGGTCATTCTTTTGCACCCTGATCCTAAAGGCTTCATCTGATTGCCTTAAAATTCTGTCTGTAGCATCTTAAGACCTGGGACAAACACTGGGGCTAAAATCTTTTGTTTCCGAAATACTATATGACGGGGGCGGGGCTTCAAAGTTTTCACTTAAGATTTCCTTCGCCGCAATGGACAAAATGCTTAATAACTCTCATGCACATGCTGCTAAAAATCCAAAACTTCACATGTACATAAAGAGTCGGTACCTGAAGACATCTATATGTTTATATTCTGTTATACACCTTGCGCCAATCAATATCATTTTTTACATTTTGACGTACTGCACGGTGCCCTTTTAACGAATCCGATTGAAAATTGGCTAGAAAAGACTCAAGACATTGATCTTACGCTATCCCTATTTTTGTGACTTTCCTTCGAAGGGCGTGGCTATTGCGGTGCCGCAGAGTCTGATTATTCTCCGTGGCAACAAAAGTTCCTGCAAAATGATTCAGATGATCCATCTTCTCGAAATTTTTCACATTTGAGGATATTCAGGCCCTGAAGACGGCTGCCAACTTATTTTTGATCGCAGTGGTAGCGCCACCAACTGGTTAAAACAAATACAAATTATTTTCGTTGATGTTTTTCTCCGGGCAGGTTCACAAAATCTACCTTATATTTGCTCGGATGAGTGTTTAGGCCTTGAGGATGTCACAATACAAAAGTCTTTCGCCTTCTTCAGAGTGTCACATGATGGTGTATTGTGACCCGTCTTTATCAGCTGATGTTCAATGAGGGCGTGACTTACCTGTCACAAGAATGAAGGCAAGTCACACCCCCCGCTGTCCGTTCACTCCGCCAAGATGCTGCTCCAGGTGGTCGAGAGGATAAAGGCTCCCTTGTCTCTGTTCATGGTTTTTATGCCTCGCTTGCAGATCTCAATGGCCTCTCTGATCCAGCGCTGTTGTTTGTTCTCTTCGGTGCGGATAACCCTGCCCTTCTCCCGGTCCATGATGTGGTTTTCCCTTTTGCAGTGGTCAGTGATTGCTGATTTGTAATGTTCATGTTGTGCTTATTCTTTTACTGCTCTGATTTTTAATTTTTTTGACAGGTAAGTCACACCCTCATGGAACATCAGCTGATAAAGACGGGTCTCAAGACACCATCATGCGACACTCTGAAGAAGGCGAAAGACTCGCCGAAACATGTCAGGTAAAAAATTTACCTAAAACATAATTGTCTGCTTTTAATGAATCAGTCAAATATCAATAATAAGAAGACAAAATGAACCTAATACAAATAAATGAATGCTTAATAACTCCCCTGCACATGCTCCTAAAAATCCAAACCTTCACCTGTAAATAAAATGTCCCGACCTGAAGACATCTTAATGTTATTATTTTGTTATACACACAGCGCCGCCAAGTGGAATCAAAAATTTGTTTTTATTTTAATTTTCACGTACTGCACGGTGCCCTTTTGACGAATCCGACTGAAAATTAGTCAGAAAAGACTCAAGACAATAATCTTACTCTCTGCCGAATTTGTGACGTTTTGGCAAAAGGCGTGGCTATTACGGTGCTGAAAAGTCCGATTGTACTTTGTGGCAACAAAAGCTCCGGCAACATGACTCAGATGATCCTATCTTCTCGAAGTTGTACACATTTGAGGATACTTCAGCCCTGAAGACATCTACCAACTTATTTTTCATCGTAGTAGTAGCGCCACCAACTGGTAAAAGCTAATACAAGTTATTTTCTTGGATGTTTTTCTCCGTGCAACTCAACAAGGTCGCCCTCATATATGCTCGGAGGACTGTTTCGGCCATGAGGATGTCACAATACGAAATTCATCCTTTTTCGTGAAAAGTTGTGGGAGTGGCATTGCACGGTTCGGCAATAAAACAACGCTGATTATGAGGTTCTAAATATGAACGACAACTCGTGAAACTTGACACACACATCAGGCAGAGCAAATTTATCAATATTTTATACGTTAGTTGTGCAGCTTTTTTGAAATGGCTCGCCATGGCCCTCGAGAAATGTTCAAAAAAGCAGCCCTGGTTGAGTGTTTCACCTCGCTTTTTGTAAATTTTATGGAGTACAGTGAACCCTCGGTTATCGCGGTTAATGGGGACCGAGACCACCCGCAAAAACTGAAAATCCGCGAAGTAGCGGCGCACCTTCAAAAATGCTTAAAAAAATATACAATATATATAATAAATATATAAATATTTATATTTATATATATATATATATATATATACGGGGAGAGAGAGAGAGAGAGAGAGTGAAATTCATGTTATAACAAAAAAACCAAATTATTATTAAAACGTATTATTTTTTTATTCCCCAGCCATTCTTTTTGTATTTATTTAATTACTCCGACTTTAACCTGATGGTACGCCGTCCGGTGTGCCCTGTGAAAAAAAGGTGGCATTCTTTATTTATTTATTCTTTCATAACGGACAGCCTCGCGCTCCGCTCGTGCCCGGGCGGAAGAGGTGCTCCAATTCGGCTTAACTGTGACACACGCCCGACCTCCTCCTCGGAACTTCCATTCGGTTAAACTTAGGGGCCGCTTGGCACCGCCCGTGCCCGGGGAAGGTGCTCCTCTTCGGCTTACTGTGACGCGAGCATGCCCTCCTCCTCCGGAGCTTCCATTCAGTTAAACGTAGGGGCCGCTTGGAACCGCCCGTGCCCGGGGAAGGTGCTCCTCTTCGGCTTACTGTGACGCGAGCATGCCCTCCTCCTCCGGAGCTTCCATTCGGTTAAACTTAGGGGCCGCTTGGAACCGCCCGTGCCCGGGGAAGGTGCTCCTCTTCGGCTTACTGTGACGCGAGCATGCCCTCCTCCTCCGGAGCTTCCATTTGGTTAAACTTAGGGGTCGCTTGGCACCGCCCGTGCCCGGGGAAGTGTTAAAGAAATTTAAGTTTGTATGTTCATCTGTTAGTTTTGTTGTTTAGTTTGTCATCTTAGCAAGTTTCAAACTATAACTAATCTTACAGGCCCCCTTTGTTGCACATGCATTCGTATCTTTCTGGCCTCTAATTAAACTTTCGACAGCTACGGGTGCCAGGTACGGCCTCATCGCGAATGTGACTCCCCAACGCCAGAACCCTTTCCTGTAAACACCTCCCTTGGGGTGTTGATGACCCCTTTAACCCTTCGTAGATAATGTTGGGGCCCGAGGCCTCTTAAGGCTGTAACTTATGCATTTAGGGAGGTCCAACACAAGGCTTGGTATTTCTAAAGCAACAATATCGTCATGGCCATAAAATAAGTTCAACATGTTAAGCCTTGTGAAAATACACTACACAGGTCAAATGAAGTTCAGAGTGAACATGCTCCCTTTTGCTGTTAGAATAAGCAGAAGTATGAACAAAAGGTGTCTTGTAAGCTGAAACCGTTAGAATAGGCAGGAAGAGGGTGGGCAAGTGGGATGGAGTCAAATGTCAAGTTTTCCATTCTGTATGTATTGCATATTCAAATTGCTTATGCTGATGCAAATAAAAACCATGTGTGCAGTCGAACACGCTGGCTTCGCCTCGGAGTTCGAGGGCTGCCCAGCGCGGAAATGACAGACAATCTTGGCTGGTTGATTCATTTGTTCAGGCTTGTTTTGATAGAAACATCCTTAACATTACTTGGTCCTTCGAATGCCGGATGAAAACGTGTGATCTGCGGTGGACGATTGACGACGACTGAAAACGGCGCCATCGTGAAAAGTCCTCTCTTCCAGGAGGCCGGTCCTCGGCCATCCTCCACCGGAGAGAACACAGACTTCATCCATGAACCGCGAGTGTCTCGACCAGCGGAGAGATTGTCACAGGTCAGTGGTTGTATACAACAGATAGTAAAAAACTTTTTGGGGTTTTTGAAGGATAGTAGGGTTTCAGGGAGTTCCTTTACCCGAAGAGATAGTACATCTTAGCTTAGCTATTTTCTGGAAGAAATACAGATTTAACTTTGCTATTTTGGAAGACTTGTTGGAAGACTCGGACAGTACAGAATTAACTGTTGTTTATTCTGGAAGGCAGATTAAGGCATTCCTTGTCTGGTAGAGAGTACAAGTGTAGTTGATTATATCTGCTCGGATAGTACAGAATTAACTGTTGTTTTTTCTGGAAGACAGATTTAGGGGTCCTTATTTCTGGTAGAGTACAGATGTAATTATTACTATATTTGGAAGTGATAGTACAACGTTTGTTATTTATAGAAGACGAAAATAGTTTATCTATTTTCACAGACACAGAACTGATCAATCTGTGAGTGTGTATGTGTATTGTATGAATGTCCAACGTTTGAGAAATCTAAAACTGACCGAGGGTTGTGAGTAAAAACACCCAGGAATACCCGCTCCAAATTGGGAGTAGAAGCTTGGTATTCAACCCAAAGTCAGGCAATTTGAATTTTTCTCAACACTGAGGAACCATAACTAGACACCATAACAATTAAGACTGTCAGAAATGGCGGCAGAATTGATGAAGGAAGTTAACTGTCAACTTTCCGAATTTGAAATAAAGGAAAAATGTAGGTTAGTTGAAATTGAAAAATATTGATTAGCTTCTCGTTTGTAGCTGTTCAATGTTGAGAACTGTGTGTGTTGTTTTGTGGGCCCGTGTATATGTCTGAGTCTGACTATGTGTGTGTGTGAGAACAAAGAAGAGAAAGGGTGGGGGTTGAGTCAGTGAGCTGGAGTGTGTGCGATTGGGGATTACTAATACCACTTGGTATTTTATCCCATGTAATACAGTAGGATTATAAACAGCAGACTGTTGTGGATGTAATAGACAAGAAATCTCCACCTGAAAAAGTTGAAGTGAGAATTGCCACAACAGGAAAATTGAGTTGCTGTCCTACTGATGAGAAACCAGTTTTTAGAACACCCTAGGTGTTGACAAACTGGTCCAATTTTCTAAAATTGGGGTATTGGGTAGTATAGTAAAGTCCAGGGAAACTTTGCAGTGTAGAGATTGGAAGTTAATAAGAAAAGAAAAGGAATGTGTAAAGAAAGAAAAAGAATGTGTAGAAAAGGGAAAGGAACAATTAATGTTCCATAGAAAGGGATGATGAAGTCCAAATGATAGGGCAAGTGAGAAAGGTGTCATAGGCAGATTTGCAAGTGGAAAACTGTATAGAGTAACAGAATTAGAACCTATGTGGTTGAGGGATGTAAGACACTGAGTTGGTTGCATGAATTGAAAGAGAGAAGTAGGTGTTATGAAAGATGGAATGAAGGTTTTGAAAGTGAACATGAGGAATCTTTGCAAAAGCATAGGTGTTTCCTGATTTTGAATTTTAAGTGGTGTCAAACCTGAGGTGCGGGGGCAGAATTTGGTTCTCTAACTGAGAGGCAAGGTAGGTTGAGAAGGAAAAGCGTAAGTGAAATAGGATGAGCGGAAAGTTAAGAGGGGGTTGGAGATGACTGAGAGGTAAAGTAGGTTGGGCAGATGCCAGAAGGAAAGCGTAAGTGAATTGGAACGAGCGGAAAGTTTAGGGGGAAGGAGCTGTTGCCATTGGCTTGAGATTGCCTGCTCGTAAATTGGCAGGGAGGAGTGGCCAGTAAACTGGAGCCTTTGGTAGGGGGCGTAACCCCTGGCAGCTTGGTTGCCTGGGGACCGCGTGATTGGCGTATGAACAGTGAGGCCCCCCCCCTCCCTTCTTTTTCTGCTGTGAGCGTCTAGGATAGGCTTGCACACGAGGGCGGCCAAGGAGAAGACGAGTAATTTACATAATGAATGAAGGGTTTGAGAACTTGTTTTAAGGAAGTGTACGATTGGGAAAATGAATGACTAGGCCGGGACCCCAGTGGGGCTTCGGACTGCGAGTTGATGTCCAAACCTCTGGATTCCCCCTCTGACAGTGACAACAGTGAGGACATTGAGGAAGATATTAAACATATGTTTGACCTCGAGAATTACTTAATGCGTCATCAAACTGAACCGATGAGATGCAGCTGTTAAAAAAGGAAGTCACATATTTAGGCCGCATTTTGACTGAAAAGGGGCGCATTTTTGGTGACAAGCAAAAAGAAGGCGTTGCCCGAGCCCTAAAACCAATAACAAAGAAGTAAATGATGTCCCTTATAGGTGTACGCAATTATTGCCAGGCATGGATTGCAAAGTACTTAGAAATCACACGACTATTGCTGGACATCATTTATGACAAGCCAATGACATTTGAGGAAAAAAAAAATGTTTGAACACTTGAGGTTGACAAGCTTTTGAACTTGTCAAGTGTGAACTCATTGATTAAGATGTATTAGCACTACCAAATTACTATGAGCCATTTGAGCAAACAGTGACTGCAAAAAATGGTTTCATGACCTTGTGTGGCTGCAGACGCGCAGGGCTCATGAAATCACTTGCATATTAGTCACAACAATTGGATCAAGCAGCCTTCACCCACCACATTCACATTGCACGGCGACCTAATTGTCACATTACACTGATAAGGTGCGCTCAGCCCAGCGTCACTTTTTCCCGCACCAGTAGAAGGCACACCACACGACTGTGGAAGCCGAGTCCAAATTACCACCAAACAGCGACCTGACCTCTTGGACACCTTTCTCCCGACTGGAGAGACAGTTTTTTGACGGCCGCAAAGGGGTGGGAATTTTTTTTTTAACAAAGCATTTTGTTTCAAGGGATATTAAAATCTGTATGTGCAGGACAAGCAGCAGAAACTTCTGTGCTGATCCAGAATTGTAAGATGTTTTCTAAAAAACATTTTACAATTTGGACTGACTGCCAAGATATATGTTTATGTGTTCTGTCGACATTGGGCAAACGGCGTTTTAAAAAATCACAAAAGATGAAAGAAAAGTTGTGCATAAAGCACGTCTAAATAAGTATTTGTAAATGCAAAATTTTCTGAACAGAAAATGAAACGATTACAATTGAATACTGCCTCGCAGACAATGCAGCAAGGGGTAATGCACACACACACACACACACACACGCAGCAAATCAACTTGACAATTTGATCTCACGCCAGGGAAAAATACACCACTAATTGAATGCACACATTGGGAGAAAAAAGGTGCAAACATTGCTGAGGAGTAGAGGAGTAACATGAGTGACACATGTGTGTCAACAGGGGGAAGTATGATATGAAATTGTTCCCACATATAGACTTTTCAACAAAAAACTTTTTTTTAGACAAAGTGTTAGTTGTTTGGGTTGCAATATTGTTTGGTTATAATTAATGTGTTTTCAAAATGGATTACGTTGTTTCCAACAACACATGATGATGTTAAAACAGTTGGAAAAAGTGTTGTGTAATCGAATTATCCTGACATTTGGAATTTCAAGAGTGATTTAAAGTGAAAATGATGCATTTTGTGAATAATGTTTGTAACAAGTGGGACAGTTGTTGCAAAATTGACTCAAAGCGTCATTTTGCATACAGTCTGCAGGACTTGTGGAACGCACGAATGGAACTGACTTATCAAGACAAAGAAAAAAAAAAGAGACAATGGCCAGACTGTGTTTCAATCACAGCAATGAGGATAGTGCCAGCCGAAGGAAGGACACTATCCCCTTTTTATCCTATATGGCCTCACACATAGACTCTCAGGTTCATCAGAACCACCAGCGACTGGCACATCTGTCCCAGTCCACATGAAAGACATGTTTGACCACAATTACTGGCCAGTGTGTTTTGATCCACAGATAAACCACGTCCATGTGGGAGACCAACTCTTCCTCAAGGTGCTGAAACGACCTCGTTGGGACAGTGAACGCTGGGACGGCCCTCATCAGGTGATTGCAGTGACCCCGACGGCAGCAAAGGTCGAGGGGCGTGGCGGCTGGAACCATCAGTCGCAGTGCAAGCTTCTCCGGTCCCTGCTGAAGGCTGAGCGACGCAAGTCCCTTGGAGAGGATCTCCACCACGTACACTCCAATGTACCAACAAAAGACCACAGTTGGAAAGAGGGTTTTCCGTGGCAAACACACCCCTCTCGGAAGGATGGAGCAAGCCGCCGAACAGCAACTGGGCACTGCCCTGTCGACCAGATGCATCATCTACTTCCTTGCAGGGCTGTGCCTGGTCAGCGCACAACCTCGAGACCAGGACAACGTCAAACGCAGACGAGTTGCACAGGCGCAGACTGCTGACTACACGCACATCAAATAAAACCTGCAGCCTCTGAAAAAACGCTCAAGGTCACTGATTCATGTAACTTGCATCACAGAAAAGAGTTGCAGTTGTGAATGTTTGATGTTCCGGGTTTATTTTGTACATGTATTGGACCAAAAACTGCATTAGCTTTGCTTTATTATCTTTTAATTGTTATTATTTTTTTGGGCTTCTCGTTCGGGGCATGGGTTTCTACCCTTTTCTCCAAGAATTTTTGAGTTTTTGGGTAGTTTTTCTCCCCCCTCAAGCGACAGCCTTTGATGATGAGATTTGAAACTTGATAAACAGGAGGGATATGTTAAAGAAATTTAAGTTTGTATGTTCATCTGTTAGTTTTGTTGTTTAGTTTGTCATCTTAGCAAGTTTCAAACTATAACTAATCTTACAGGCCCCCTTTGTTGCACATGCATTCGTATCTTTCTGGCCTCTAATTAAACTTTCGACAGCTACGCGTGCCAGGTACGGCCTCCTCGCGAATGTGACTCCCCAACGCCAGAACCCTTTTCTGTAAACACCTCCCTTGGGGTGTTGATGACCTCTTTAACCCTTCGTAGATAATGTTGGGGCCCGAGGCCTCTTAAGGCTGTAACTTCTGCATTTAGGGAGGTCCAACACAAGGCTTGGTATTTCTAAAGCAACAATATCGTCATGGCCATAAAATAAGTTCAACACGTTAAGCCTTGTGAAAATACACTACACAGGTCAAATGAAGTTCAGAGTGAACTTTTGCTGTTAGAATAAGCAGAAGTATGAACAAAAGGTGTCTTGTAAGCTGAAACCGTTAGAATAGGCAGGAAGAGGGTGGGCAAGTGGGATGGAGTCAAATGTCAAGTTTTCCATTCTGTATGTATTGCATATTCAAATTGCTTATGCTGATGCAAATAAAAACCATGTGTGCAGTCGAACACGCTGGCTTCGCCTCGGAGTTCGAGGGCTGCCCCGCGCGTAAATGACAGACAATCTTGGCTGGTTGATTCATTTGTTCAGGCTTGTTTTGATAGAAACATCCTTAACAGGAAGGTGCTCCTCTACGGCTTAACTGCCACGCACGCCGGCCGGAGCTCTGGTACGGTCCGAACCGCGTGAAACGTCGCCACCGATCGTGTCCGGGGGAACGTGCTCTTCTTCGTCCACTCTCCTCTTCGCCCACGCTCTTCTTCGGCGCACGCCGGCCGTCTAACCGCTCCAGCGCCCTGTCGTGCCGCTCGGCGAAACTACAATGCCCCCGAATATTTTTTAGACCCGCGAAGCACTGAACCCACGAAAGGTGAACCGCGAAGTAGCGAGGGTTCACTGTATGTATAAGACCAAGACCTACAAAAAAGTCTCTTGGAGCAATGAGCTAGGTTTTACAGGAAGTCGGCCACTTTGAATTTACTTAAAAGGGGGCGGGTCACCACAATGGACTTTGTGTAGAAATTATTATTGGGGCCCGAGCAGCGACCGCTACGAGGTCCCCATTGTTTTTGTCGAAATCATTATTATTTTTATTATTATTATTAGGGCCCGAGCAGTGGCCGCTGCGATGTCCCTATTGTTTTTCTAGAAATTGTTATTAGGGCCCGAGCTGCGACGGCGGCGAGGTCCCTATTGTTTTTGTAGAAATTATTATTAGGGCCCGAGCAGCGACCGCTACGAGGTCCCCATTAACCGCGATAACCGAGGGTTCACTGTATTACTCTTACTCGATCTTGGCGCCGCTTTTGACACTTGATCATAACATATTATTAAAACGCCTTGAAACTTGTGTTGGCATTTCAGGTTCAGCGCTTTCTTGGATTAATTCGTATCTGTCGGAGACGACGCACCGTGTAATTCATGGCAATGCGTCTTCTGATCTTTGTAAGATCACACGCGGAGTTCCGCAGGGATTGGTACTAGATGCTACCGCTTGGTGATATTATACGGAAATATCACATTAGTTTTCATTGTTATGCTGATGATACGCAATTATACATGCCGTTGGATATAACGAATCCGTGTGATTGCTATAAATTAGAGGCATGCCTTGCCGAAATTAAACTATGAATGTCTTTCAATATTTTGCGTCTTAACTCAGATAAAACCGAGATGCTGATCATTGGACCAGCGCGTCATCTGTACCTTTTTCAAAGACACCACTATGAGTATCGATAAATTGCCCAAAAGGATTCAACAAAAAATCTCGGTCTTATATTTGACACAACTATGTCGTTTCAAATGCACATTAAAAATATTACTAGAACTGCATTTGTTCATCTGCGTAACATTGCTAAAATTTGCCCAATTCTATCAACTTGTGATGCAAAAATCTTAATCCATGCGTTTGTTACGTCTCGCCTCGACTATTGTAACGTTTTGCTCTCGGGTCTCCCCATGTCTAGTATTAAAAGTTAGTTCAAAATGCAGCAGCTAGACTCTTGACTAGAACGAGAAAGTTTGATCATATTACCCCGATACTTGCCAATTTGAATTGGCTTCCGGTCCACTTGAGATGTGATTTTAAAGTTCTGCTACTTGCCTATAAAATATTGCATGGCTTAGCACCTTCCTATCTCGTTGACCTCGTGGTACCATATGTTCCGTCCCGAAACCTTCGCTCACAAAATGCTGGTCTTTTAGTGATCCCGCGAGCCAAAAAGAAGTCCACAGGTTCTAGAGCGTTCTCTATTCGGGCACCAATGCTTTGGAATGTACTACCCTCAGGTATTAGAGGCGCCACCTCAGTAGAAATGTTCAAAACACTATTAAAGACGCATTTATACTCTTGTGCATTTAGTTGAACTATTTGTTGGCCTGTTTACTGCCGCTTTTTCTCTTATCTTCTCTTTTCTGCCCCCTTTTCCCCGGCTGGGGGATTAGGTGACGGTGACCCACTAGGAAGTTTAAGGCATTGACAAACTGGGCATGCACCTGTTCCAGTGATGTCGTCTTCCTGCAGCGCGACATTTATTTATATACTTTAGCATCTAATTTAATTATTTGTTGGCCTGTTTACTGCCGCTTCTCCTCTTTTCTGCCCCCTCTTCCCCTGCTTGGGAATTAGGTGATGGTGACCTGCTATGAAGATTACGGCACTGACCAACCGGGGAGGGACCTGCTCTGCCGAAGTCGTCTTCATGCAGCACCTCTTCTGATTTCCCTATATTTCAGCACTTCGTTGAACTACTTGTTGGCCTGTTTACTATTTCTGTTCTTTTTTTTCTGTTCCCAATTCCACAGCTTGGGAATTAGGTGATGGTGATTCACTTGGAAGTGGCTGTTCTGAATTTACCCCAAACTGACTATTTCAAGATCAAAGGCTCAACCTCGGATATGCTGCCATGGCGATTACGGTCCTGGATGAGGACCCACTCCACTAAAGTCATCTTCCTGCAGCACTTCATTTAATTGACTCTCACATTATCTCATCTAACATTGTATAGCATCATTGTATGTGTCAAATGTTGCCCACTTGGCATCCAAAGCAGCCTGGTCATCCTGGAAGGGGGTTTCCCCCCCATCTGTGGTCCCTTCTCAAGTTTTCTCACTTTTCCCCCAATGGGGTTTTGAGTTTTTCCTTGCCCTCCTGGGGGTTAAGATCAGTGGATGTTGATTGTGGTTATGTAAAGCCCTTTGAGACTGTCTGTGATTAAGGGCTATACACATAAAATTGACTTGACTCGACTTGGACCAGAATAGAAGTGGATGAGGGAAAAAGGGAGGGGCGGTGTTGACTGATATTGTGCAGATGGAAGTAGGCTGACCGGGTTGTGTTATTATGCTTATGGAAAGATAGAGTGCTGTCAAGGATGACACCCAGACTCTTGACCTGAGGGGATGGGAAAACAATGGAGGGGCCAACAGGAATGGGAAAACTGCCAACTTTGGATTGTATTGATTTTGTACTGAAAAGAATAACTTCTGTTTTGTCGCTGTTAAGCCTCATGAAATTATTAGAAAACCAGTCATTGATTTCAGATAGACAGGAGGTGACGGAGGTGGGAGGGAGTGATATGCTGGGTTTGCAGGAGAACTAGAGCTGGGTGTCATCCGCGAAGCAATGGAAAGCGATATTGAATTTTCGGAAAATTCTGCCAAGGGGAAGGAGGTATATGATAAATAATAGGGGGGCCAGGACCGAGCCTTGGGGCAAACCTGAGGTGACTGGGAGGGACTTTGATGAGAAATATTTAAGCTGGATGAACTGAGTGCGGTCTTTGAAGTATGAATGGAACCAGTTGAGGGCGGTGTGGGTGATGCCGATGGAAGAAAGTCTTTTGAGAAGGATGGTGTGTGAGATGGTGTCAAAGGCCGCAGTCAGGTTAAGAAGGATGACAATGGAGAATGAATCTGAGTCAGCTGCAATGAGGAGAGCAGAGGTGACCTTGAGTAGAGTTGATTCAGTGCTGTGAAGTGCACGGAAACCGGACTGAAAGGGTTATTGCAGGTGAGATGAGAGTGGAGTTGAGTGGCGACTACATTATCTAGGACTTTTGAAATGAATGGTAGGTAGGAAATAGGGCGGAGGTTCAGGAAATAGTACTGAGCGGCTTTTTCTTAATCTCATGAGAAAATGTACTTGGGCAAGCACAGTCGAAAAGAGTCGTGCGTTATCTCAGCCCAGCCTCACATTCTTCCCCCGGCACGGGTCTACGTCCAAGGGAAGGTCCTCTCCAGATTAATCATTGTCTGGATGGTTGATTCCCAGCTGGTCCCCAAGACTGGTATTCCACGGCTGGCCTTCTCCGGCGGGCAGTCTCTCCGTCTCTTCTGCTGGTATTCCCCTGTAATCTTGTCAGTGTGCATGTATGTGTGCTCCAAAATCAAATTATGTCTTTCAGAATGTGTTTTTGCAATGGCGTCCCCTTGAACCCTCCAATCAATCAATCAAATTTTATTTATAAGAGCACTTTTCATACATAAAATGCGGCTCAAAGTGCTGTACAATAAAAACATCCAAATTACAACGAAAAACTAAAACCCATTCCACCCACTCAACATAAACACAAGACACATCCACATACACGCCTGAACTCGCACACACACAGAACACTCGCATTCACACAACTTAATAAACCATCTTAGTAGAAAGACAGGGTAAGGCACAGAGAAACCATATGAGAAAATGTACCCAGGGTAGGTCATCCGCGCTGAGAGGGATGACGGCTCACGCCCACAGGGAGCTGCGCCAACACACAGACCCCTAGCCCAGACTGACCGGGGTAGACCCTACACATAGTGCAGAGGGCCCCGGTCCGCCGGGCCTAAGGAGCCTCCGGGATGAAGCCCCCTGTGAGAAGGCCAGCCACACCTCCCAGCGCGGAGGCCCCCCTTGAGGAAACACTGGAGCTAAAATATATAAAAGAAAATGATAATGCTAAACAAAAAAGAAGCTAAAAATTAAAGGACAATAATATAAAAAGACGAAGCTAAAATATATAAGAAAAATTATGATACTAAAAGACAGAGAAGAAGCTAAAAATTAAAAGACAATAATATAAAACGACGCAGCTAAAATATATAAGAAAAATGATGATACTAAAAGACAAAGAAGCTAAAAAAAATTAAAGACAATGATAATATATAAAATGACAATCCTGAATTAAAAGACTAAGATAAATTATTTAAAAGCCAAACAAAAAAGGTGAGTCTTGAGCAGGGGTGGGCAATTATTTTTTCCATGGGGCCACATAAGAAACATTAAATATTGTGGAGGGCCGGGCCAAAAGGCTGAACTCAATTCTGCATAATATTAATTGTATTTCTTTTTTAAAAAGCAGTAAATAGCACTGTTTTGACAAGCTGGCATTAAAGTTAAGCAATGAAACTAAATACCAAATAAACTGAAAAAATGAGGTTGCCTTACAAAAATGTATTCATTCAAATTTCTCAACACAATGGTAGACATAATATTAACATTTTTTACTATTTGTGACTCATATTAGTAAACATATTCTGTCACATTCACTTCAAAACACATTTTGAGTTCCATATACTGTTGGATAGTTGTGTAAAGGTTCTGAGCATTTTAAAGACATCACAATATTGTCTTTTTGCACCAAACATTAAGCAAGATACAACATATTGACTGTCACTGAACTGTGATTTTGAGAAAAAGTGTCCCAGTTCATTGTTATCTGGTGCCGTTTTTATATTTCTCTGCATGTTTCGTCTGGTAATGCCGACTCAAATTGTAGTCCTTCAACACGGCGATCTGCTCCCCGCAAACTAAACACACAGCTTTACCTCTAACTTCAGTAAATAAATACTTCGCTGTCCAATTTTTGTTGAAAATTCTACATTCGGCATCTACCTTTCTTTTTGTAGCCTGAGCGGACATTTTTGAGGACGAACGTTGTCTTGTTGTGATTCAATCGCGCGCATGTCTTGATAAACGCATTACGTCATTATGTGCGACGCACATTGTGCGGGAATAAAAAAAAAAAACAATTTCAGAATAAAAGCAGTGCAGCTTTCGCCCATGAATGAGGTGAAATTAAAAAGTATGTTTATTTTGAAATTTCCAATTAACCTTACACTCGCGGTCAGAGTCAACCAAAGGTATGTGGCCCGGGCCATACAATGCCCAGGTCTGTCATACGGGCCAGTCAGTGCCACCCGGCGGGCCGGATGTGGCCCGCGGGCCGTGCAATGCCCAGGTCTGGTCTTGAGCCTCCTTTTAAAAATATCAACAGTCTCTGCGGACCTGATGTCCTCCGGCAGGCTATTCCATAGACGAGGACCAGAATGGCTGAATGCAGCCTCGCCATGTGTTCCAGTCCTCACCCGAGGAATAATTAACAGGCCGGTGCCAGAGGACCTCAGGGTCCGCGAGGATGGCCCAAGACCGTTAAGGCATTTAAAAACTAATTGAAGAACCTTAAAATCAATCCTGAAACACACGGGGAGCCAATGCAGCGATTTTAAAACTAAATCCAGTGCCCAATTTGGTATGTTTGCATCTCTATGTCCTATGTGGAGAATGTGCTTTGTCATATTTGTCCATGAAGTGCTGTCTGGCTTGTCATCAGTTTGTAATGTGCAGACTGAATATGTATGATGTGAATGTGAGTGTAGGTCATGAAAATACTATGTTCACACATTTATAAACTAAGTAATATAACTTTAGCATGTGAAAATAATATCATAAATCAGTAAAGACCATGACTACAATCAGTCATTCCTATGCGTAGTAGAATTAGAATTAGAATTAGAAATCCCTTTATTGTCATTGTACTCAAGTGTGCAACGAGATTAGAAGGCTCCCCTCTCCAGTGCAATACAACAATAAGACAGACAAATATATAAATTAGATTAATAAATAAGAGAGTGCAATGGAATTTAGTACAGAATAGGGTATATAAAAACACATCACGATGCTGTTCTGCAAGGTAAGGGTGTTCTCGTGTGTGTGTGAGAGTTCAGAATGGAGATGGCTCTCGGAAAGCAACTGTTTCTCAGTCTATTGGTCCTCGATTTGATGCATCTGTAGCGCCTGCCAGAGGGCAACAGGTCGAACAGGTGTGAGTTTGGGTGGGTATTGTCTTTGACGATGTTGAGATCCCTTCTGAGGCACCGGGCGGTGTAGATGTCCGACAGTGAGGGGAGAGGGCAGCCAATAATCCTTTGCGCTGTTTTGACTGTCCTCTGGAGCCTCACTCTGTCGGCCTCAGTGCAGCCGCTGTACCAGGTGGAGACACAGTACGTCAACAGGCTCTCAATGGACGAGTGGTAGAAGGCTAGCAGCAGCTTCCTGTCCAGGTTGAATTTCCTGAGGACTCTCAGGAAGTGCAGACGCTGGTGGACCTTCTTTACCACTGCTGTGGTGTTGTGAGTCCAAGAAAGGTCGTCGGAGATCTGTACTCCCAGGAACTTGAACGTGTGGACCCTCTCCACACACACGCCTTCGATGCAGAGGGGGGGCGGCACCGTCTTGTTCCTCCTGAAGTCGACGACAATCTCCTTTGTTTTTGCAGTGTTAAGGTGCAGTCTGTTGTCCTTGCACCAAGCTGTCAGTCTCTTTACCTCCTCTCTGTAGGCTGTCTGGTCACCTTCCGAGATCAGACCGACCACTGTCGCGTCGTCAGCAAACTTGACGATGGTGTTGTTGCCATGGGCCGGGCTGTAGTCGTAGGTGTAGAGGGCGTATAGGAGAGGGCTCAGCACGCATCCTTGAGGGGAACCGGTGCTCAGCATGCAGGTGGAGGACGTGTAGGGGCCGAGCAACACAGTCTGGGGTCTGTTGGTCAGAAAGTCCTTAATCCAGATGCGTGTGAGGGCAGGGAGGCCGAGAATGTCAAGTTTGGCGACGTGGATGTCTGGGATGATTGTGTTGAATGCCAAGCTGTAGTCCACAAAGAGCATCCTTGCATAGCTCTGCTGTTGTTCCAGGTGGCCCAGCACAACATGCAGAGCAGTGTTGATGGCGTCCTCAGTGGATCTGTTAGCCCAGTATGCAAACTGGTAGGGGTCCAGAGTGGGAGGAAGGCAGTCCCTGATGTGCTGGAGAACCAGCCTCTCGAAGCACTTCATGATGACTGGTGTGAGAGCAACAGGACGGTAGTCATTCAGGTGGACGGCTGGTGACTTTTTGGGGACAGGAATAATGATGGAAGTTTTCAAGCAGGAGGGGATGACTGCTTGAGCCAGGGAGCGGTTGAAGATCCTGCAGAATACATGTGACAGTTGGTGGGCACATGTTTTGAGGACCTTGCCTGGTATTCCGTCGGGTCCAGTAGCTTTCCTGGGGTTAACAGCCAGGAGCGCGCGCCTCACATCGTGTTCCTCTACGGTGAGTGTGGGGGAGTTGGAGCATGAAGTGCGGGGGTGTGACGGTTGGGGCGAGTCAAAGCGAGCAAAGAAGCAGTTAAGCTCCTCTGCCAGCGATGCACTCGGGTCTGCAGAGGTCGTGCTGCTGCCACGGAAGTTGGTGATGCTCCGTAGACCCTGCCACACCTCCCGTGGTCTGTTACTGGCAAGGTGGGCCTCCAGCCTCCCCTTGTAGGTTGCCTTGGCTAGCTTGATGCCTTTGCTCAGGTCAGCACGAGCCACCCTGTACTGGGCTTTGTCGCCTGACCTGAAGGCAGCGTCACGGGCCTTGAGGAGAGAGCGAACCCTGCTGGACATCCAGGGCTTCGCATTTGGGAAGGTCCGTATAGTCCTGTGTAGGGACACAGTTTCCATGCAGAACTTGATGTAGTCCACTACACAATGTGTGTAGACATCAAGGTCCTGATGATCAAAGAGGCCCCAGTTTGTGTCTTGAAAGCAGTCCTGTAATTCACTCATGGCGCCGTCACGCCAGGTTTTCACAGTCTTTGTGGTGGGCCTGAATCTGCGCCTGAGAGGGATGTATGCAGGTGCGAGCTGCAAGGACAGGTGGTCTGACTGGCCGAGGGGGGCGAGTGGGAGGGCCCTGTATGCGTGCTTGATGTTCGAGTACACATGGTCGAGAGTGTTGTCTCCCCTCGTTGGGCACTTGACATGCTGGTGAAACTCTGGGAGTACAGTCTTTAAATTGGCCTTATTAAAGTCTCCCGCTACTACGTGAACGCCATCAGGGTGGGCCCGCTGATGTTTATTGATGACGCACGCGAGTAGCGAGAGCGCCGTGCTAGTGCTAGCGTCGGGAGGGATGTAAACAGCTGTGACAATCACGACCGTTAGCTCCCTCGGGAGAAAATAAGGCCGGCATTTAACGGACATGAACTCGATGTCGGGGGAAGAGTGCTTCTCGACGATCGTGCTATCGCCGCACCAGTTCTCATGCACGTAAACACAGAGCCACCCCGCCCCGTCTCTTACCGGTGTCCCTTGTCCGATCCGCGCGATGTAGCGAGCGCCCGGCCAGCTGGATGCTAGCATCGGGGACGTCTGCGTGCAGCCAGGATTCCGTGACGACGATCACACTGCTGTCTCGCACATAGCGGTTTCCCAGGATTTGTAATCCCAGGTCGTCGATTTTGTGGACCACGGATCTGGCGTTGGTGAGGTACAGACTCGGCAGTGGTTGCCTATGGGGCTGCCGTCGCAGCCGTTGCAAGACACCGGACCTGCAGCCCCGCTTCTGCTTCCTCTCTCTGCGTCGCCTGCGCCGCCTCCCGGTCCCGATGACAAGCCACGGTGAGCCGGGCAGCCTCGCCAGTTCGTCCGGAATTTTGCGATCATAGCATATTCAGTAAATATAAACCTGCTAAATTAAATAATTGACATTCTGTCCCATAAATGTTTAAAATGCCGGTAATTGCCATACAATCCTTCAAGGGTCGACGAGCGATGTTCGGGAGGAGGAGCAGTGGTGGTGGTGCGTTTCCCTCGGGCATGTGTCGGTAAATCCAGCGGAGTTCAGCGGCAGTGGATTGAAGTTGTCCTGACACAGGTTGATGACATGACAGGAACAGGCAGAAGTGCGAGAAGCAGACTGGCCTGCGGGTCCACATGGCAGACAGGTGCTAACTTTGATAGGTAAGCTAAACTTTAGCCACAGTAGACGCGTCAGCGACTATGCAATCGGTGGGTGGCATTCATGAGAATCGGGATCGCTCAAGATACAGATAATAATAAATAAAATCACTGTAACTGGAGGGATTGTAAACTGCTAAAGCAGGTACAACAAGCGGATCCAAAAAATTTCTGAGAGTTACCGGTGAGCAGTGGCAGCCAAACGTGCCAGCGTCCACTCAACCGGGAGTTGATTCAATATTCACAATATTTTATTATTTTGTCGTACAGTTGTTTAAAAATGGCTCGCTATCGCCCCCTAGAAAAAAAAAAACAACAAAAAAAAACAGCCCCATATCTCTGTTTCACCAAACTGAAAATTTGATGAAGTGTGTACAAAGCCAAGACCTAATAAAAAGTCTCATGGAGCCGTATGCTAAATTGAACAGGAAGTCGGCCATTCTAAATTTATCAGAATCCGAAATCCTTTTATTGTCATTGTACAGTGTGCAACAAGATTAGGGAGCTCCCCTCTCCAGTGCAATACAACAATAATTTAATCAAATATATAAATTAGATAAATAAGAGAATAAATATTGTGATGGAAAATAGTATGAAATTGGAGAAATACAACACAATACGTCGCTGTTCAGCAAGGTAAGGGTGGTCGTGTGTGTGTGCATGTGTGTGAGAGTTCAGAATGGTGATGGCTCTCGGAAAGAAAATGTTTTTCAGTCTATTAGTCTTTGATTTGATGCACCTGTAGTGCCTGCCAACAAATTTACTTCAAACATTGACGAGGCTTTGAAAACAAAAGCTGCTCTAACTTTAACTACAAGCAAATTCCTCTTGAAGATTCCTCACGTTATTTCTCGGAAATATTTCACATTTCCAACGTGCCAGTACCCCAACGTTGTCCGGGTGGCGAGGGCCCTTTATAGCTGCTCGCAGCTCTAGTTTTTAATTAATTTTTTTAAATCAATGGTGATGACAGTGAAATATGTCTTGTCTGGTATCATGATAGCTGGAGGATATTTTGTCATGATATTTTAGTCAGGCCTGATAACAGTGATGTATGCTGATTTAAGGCTACTTTTATTTTGAAATGCCGTATCACATTTTGGTGGGACCGCATTTGATGGACAACTGGGGTTGTCTAGTGTCCCCCAAAATGGGTCTGATATCACGATAGCTCGAGGGTATTTTGAAATGATTATTTTAAAATCAGTGTTGATGACAATGAAATGTGCATATTTCAGGTGGGTTTTTTTTTTATTGTGAAATTACACATCAGATTTTGATGGGACCATTTTTGATGAACAGCTGGGGTCGTCTAGTGTCCAACAAAACTAGTCTGGTATTACGACAGCTCCAGCTCTTTTATTTTAAAATGCCTCCTTACATTTTGATGGGACTACTTTTGGTGGAAAGCTGTGTTGTCTTGTGTCCTCCAAACCTGGTTTGGTATTACCATAGCTAGAGGATATTTTTTAATGAAATTTTAAAGTCAGGCATGATGACAGTGAAATGTGCAGATTTCAGGCAACTTTTAGTTTGAAATTACAAATTAGATTTCGATGGGACCACTTTTTATGGACAGCTGGGGTAGTCTCGTGTCCCACAAAACTGGTCTGGTATCACGATAGCTCGAGCTATTTTTTTTTTAACTCAGTGGTGATGACCGTGAAATAAGCGAATTTCAGGCTACTTTTATTTTGAAGTGCCACATCACATTTTGATGTGACCACTTTTGGTGGACAGCTGGTGTGGTCTAGTATCCCCAATCCTGGTTTGGTATCACGATAGTTTGAGGATATTTTTTAAAGATTTTTCTTTTAAATCAGTGTTGATCACAGTGCATATTTCAGGTGATTTTTTTATTTTTAAATGCCACATCAAATTTTGAAGTGACCACTTTTTGTGGACAACTGGGGTGGTCTGGTGTCCCGCAGAACTTGTCTGGTATCACGATAGCTTGAGGATTTTGTAATGATTTTAATTTTTTTAATCATTGGTGACGACAGACAAATAAGCAAATTTTCACGCTTTTATTTTTAAATATCCCATCAGATTTTGATGGGACCACATTTGTTTTTACGGTTCCGTCACCACGCGAGTGGCTACCTGCTAAAGCAGCACGGCTCACTATTTGAGCCTTTTTCGCGTGTTTTTTCCTTTACCCAGTTTTATTTATTTTACCTCATCGCAGCAATGGACATCCAAATTGCGGTGGTTTTATTGCTGCTGGGGGCTGTTTTTTGCGTGATCGTGTCCGGAGATGTCACTGGGAGCTACGGATCAATCGTTTACACAAGAGATCAGCTGTTAGCACTTCGTGCTAACCCCGTGCCGACTCCCGGAGCAAGACCCGATATCCCCCACGAGTTGAGGAGGAAGAGACGGGGGATGTCGCGCGGGGGCGAAACGCCAGGCAAAGAGGAGGCGTGACCACCCCGTCCTCCTGTCCGTTTTTATGGGAAATGTTAGATACCTTCCCAAGAAAATGGACGCGGCACGAGAGGAACTTCCAATGAGCTAGCTTGCTGATGTTCACGGATTCATGGCTAACAGACCTAACGCCGGACACCGTCGTGGAATTTGACGGCTTCCAAATACTACTTGCGGACAGGACACTGGAAAGCGGTAAGAGGAAAGAGGAGGGCTGGCTGTGTTTGTTAATGATAGATAGTGTAACCCTAGGCACATCACAGCTAAGGAGCAACTTTCCAGTCGGGACAATGAGCTGCTAGCTGTTAGCATGCGTCCATACTTGACAAGCATCGCGAGTTAACAAGGACGTGCACGTAACAGGTGCGTGAGTAAACTGCTTAAAACTTTGATCGTCATTCAGCTGACCTACAAATTGAGACGCTACAGTCAGTTTGACGTTTTTGTTTGCTTGATTGTGGATTGACATGGAGGAACAAGACAGTGGAAAGCGGACATTAAAAATGACGGAGAAAAGCTGTAGAAGATCACAAGCCTAAACGGATGCAGGCACGCAGGTGCAAATTTGCTCAATTGACCTCCATGCAACGTCAAATTGAACAATTGATGGAGGATGATGCAAATGTTGACGCTGTAAAAAACTGAGCTTTGTGTTTGCTTTAGCGGCATGGAGCAAGAATTTGTGGACCTCAATTCCGGTGTGCAAAATTTAAAGACTGAAGAGGATTTTGTCGATGACCAAAATAACTGGTTTGATCCAAAAAATGTAATTAATGGAAATGTGAGCAATGGAAGAAGGACGTTTTGAAACGTGCAGAGGAAGGATGCAATAAACAAATATCACCTGATGATAGTAGATCTGCATCAACTAACTACACCCATAGAAGTAGAAGTAAAGAATCTAACAGACAGAAGCTCACTTCTGTCAACGTCTTCAATTAAATTAAAGGCTCAAATGGAACGAGCATGTTTAAAGGCAAAGGCTGCTGATTTACAACAAAGGTTGGCACTTGAGCAAGAAGAAGCTGCAATTAAGGCAAAGAAGGAAATGCATGCAATGCAAACGGCACTCCCTGAGTCTGATGCTAAATTGGATGTCTTGAGAAGATATGAAAATACCCAGGAGGATGGTATCCACATTCCTGATGAGTGTGTTACAATTTAAACAAGGAAAAACATTCAATTACCATCACAGCCTATCAGAGCAACAAGCAGTGTTGACCTGAAATGCTCCCACTTCGACTATTCCAATGGCTAGATTTCCACATCAGACAGAAAGTAGAGAACAACAGGGACATGTGCTTGATGGCCTTTGCCAAGCAATCTCACAGCAAGCCAGTGTCGCAGAATACTTAGCAAAGAGTCAAAAAGCATCGCTACTTCCCGAACTTTCCATTCCTACGTTTAAAGGCGACCCTCTGCATTATAAAACCTGTATAGGTGCCATTGAACATGGGATTGAAGGCCGTACAAGTGATAACCGTGATCATCTTCAATTTTAGTTGCAGTATACTAGTGAACAACCACATGAGTTGGTGAAGAGCTGCATCCATATGGAACCTCTGACAGGATATACCAAAGCAAAACAAATCTTGAAGGAGTTTTATGGTGATGACTTCATGATAGCAGAAGCATATTTAAAGGAAGCCATGGATTGGCCAACAATCAAGTCTGAAGATGGTGTTGCACTTCAGTCTTTCACATTATTCCTTATGGGCTGTTTGAACATAATGGCAGATGTTAATTATATGGAGGACTTGGACAACATGGCTAATATAAAGGCATTGGCAAACAAACTTCCATACAGACTTATAGAATCTTGGAGAAAATTTGCCTGCAATCTCCAAGAAAGAACAAATAGAAGAGTGAAGTTTAAGGATTTTGTTGACTTTGTTGACAAGCACGAAAGATTCTATAAAACAGAAAACAAAATCACAACACACAGAAACACCAAAATCAAAGAAAGTCTTCACAACAGTCATTGTGCCCGCCAAGATGGAAAACAACAAAACCACCACGCCAAAGGCAGAACCTGTTTCAGTGGATGCTATTGCCAAACCATGTGCTAATTGTAATGGAGAGCAACAGTCTCACAATTTGTAAGGAATTTAGGAGAAAGCATCACAAGGATAAGATTGACTTCTTGAGGAGCAAGGGTCTGTGTTTTGCATGTTTGATGCACGGTCGCATTAGCAGTTGCTGGAAACAAAAGCTTCAATGTCAAGAATGCTCTAGACTGCATCCTACAGCACTACACATTGTCCATAAACTTCTGCAAAGAAACAGCCTAAGACGATTGTGAATAGCAGTACCTATTAAGCGCCCTCGTACAAACAACAGAAACCTGGGGTGTCACTGGGGCCTGTAAATAGGACTGCATCCTTTCAATAATTCCGGGATGGGTCAAGGCACAAAAAGGAACCAAGACAGTGACGACTTACTGTCCGGTTTAAAAATGCCCTGACGCCTTTTTTAGACTGAAATAACTTACTAAAGTTTTCGTTTTGTGCCATTCAGAATGGGAGAGGGAGCCAGGAGGCGAAACAGCCGTCTTGCCAGTTCAATCCCGCACACCCTCTGACTCTCACCCTCCGTTCTGCCTTTTTATTGAAACTAACTCATCAATAACTAATCACCAGAAGACAGAAAAGCATCAACAACTAATCACCAAGAGACAGAAAACATCAATAACTCACGGTATAAAGGTCAGTTTAACTAAAGCATCAATAACTAATCACCAGGGACTCCAGCAGGCAGAAAATCATAACCCAAGGTCAGTTTAACTAAACACATCTTCAGGATGGGGTGTCTGTGTGTGTGTGTGTTAAAATAACAAGTAAGTGTCTCTGTGTGTGTTAAACATTAATGAGTGTATAAAAACATGATTATGAATACACAAACTGATTACCTATCCTCAGCCCATCTTACATTTCCCCCCTGTTGTGGATTTAAAAATCATGTCCTTACGGCTTTAAGACAGATCATCATAATGAAATCATACAACAGTGTGATCATCAGTGGAGGAGCGAAAACCTCACATTAGGGAAAAATTCCCCTCCTCCCTTCCGGCGTAGAATGAGATCCTCATAATTTGATGACCATCAGGGAATAAAACTTGTCCCTGGGGTGACTTGGTGGAGGCCCTTGCCTCGTTGTAGGAGAGGACAGCCGTCCTTACCTCCCGGATCTTCGTGTATGGTGTGTGTGTGTGTGCACGTGTGTGGACAGGGGCAAGAAGTCCATGTGTTTTTACGTTTTAGTGTCCAGTTTGAGTTCGTCATTCTCAACATTAATCAGGTTGTAACGGTACATTTGGGCAACAAACCTACGATTAACCATCATCTTTGTCATAAAAATAATGCAACATGAACAGACTAAACATAACAAAATGAAAACTATAATTATCCCTATATATTGTTTTTTTAAATTCTTCATAGTGGTCATAACATCAATAATTGTTTCATTTTTATTAAAAATTTAAATGCAGTAATGTACTCCAATCAAGGCTGATATTCCTTTGTTATGTACGTCATTAATTTCCAAACAATATCTAATCTTTTTGTTCTGTGGCTTCAACATATTTATCATCTCATCAATATTAGCACCACAGAGTACTGAGTTTCGAGATCCTCACAATAGTCGTTCTCAAAATGATATTTTTTTTTATCAGTTTAGCTTTGTTAAGGTAAGATATTTTATTGACAATCTAACATTAATATGCAAAGAACATGTACATTAGTACGAAATGTAAAAAAAAATTGTGGTGGGGGGGGGTGCGAATTGTTTTCTTCTTGGTAGGGGGGGGCATGACAGGAAATAATTGAGAACCACTGGTCTAGTCACACACCAGCTCGGGTTCATTCCCTACCAGAGAAATGACATTCCATGTCCCCAGAGCTAGGCGCTTTATGTTGCCGGGGATTGGACTGCCTTTGACTGCCTCCTAGCTCAAAGGAAACCCAAATTCTTTGGTCCCGCCCACTGGTAGTGAGCCGAAGCCCTTGTATTAAATAATAAATAAATACATAAAATAAAAAAATTAATAAATTTAAAAAACGGACCGATCCACTGCTTGGGTTAGTTTGACCCACCTTGAGATCCGTTCCCACTCAGTGACAGTGTCTACAAGCCACTGCCACCAGGCCAGTGAACCGACGTCCAGGCAGTGACAAAAAACGTTATCAAATTACATTGCTCATCATAAGGTGTTTGTGAGACGCTCTTTGTATGTTTCCTCAATTAAGACCTGTTTTCCATTGGTGTATTTGAAAAAAGTGGTGAACCTGTTAAATTCACTACAAAACGTTAAGAAGATGAAAGTAATGTTTGAAGGAATATTATTTTTCTATCGACATGCCGGCGGGCGGGCACAGATAGAGAGTGATAAAGCAGCACCACCCGCGCGGGGCGTGCTGACGAAAAGGCAAGCGCTCCTCCTCTCATCGCGTCCTTATTAAGACAGAAAAAAGACGCTGTTGAATTTGACCTATTCGCAGTTCGAGCAGGTGCTTAACGCTGGAGAATATCACCACTTCGAAGTTCGAACTGCTGTTGAAACGGAGAGGTAAGTGTTTTTCGTTTGTTTTTATTCAAAACATGCCTCGAGTGCATTTGTTCATGGTTAGAGATAGTTGTGTGGAAAACACTATACAAAGTAGCACCATGGATGTGGGCCTACAACACTGGCCTAGCAAACATGTGCTCCTACATCGACATAATTGACGAGCTCCAGTTAAGCATTGAATAATTATAAAACGTCATGGTGCTTTTACTCATTTAAAGAACTAAACCGACGCGTATTTTCATCCGGTGGTCAGGTTTGCATTGAATGTGAGCACGAGGGACGCTAGCTTGTTGCGTTAGCTTTGCGGAGCTAACAGCTTGCACTTTTGTTATAGAACAACAGAATGCAAGTACCATGATAATTTCTGTCATTAATTTTTGTGTAAGACACGATGTTCACTGGTTAATTACATGATTCTTAAAGCAAAGGTTACTGTGAATGCAATTTTGGTAAGATTTTTGTAGTCACACTGCATAAATCTGTCTGTCTGTTGTTTAAACTTCAATATAAACTATTATGGTTGAAATCGTTAATTGGGATGGAGGGATTGATATTTTTTTAATTTATAATTTATTTTTCTTACACTGATATTGTTAAAACTCCATTTAGCCTATAGTATTAATAATTCTCAACACAAAACTGTCTTTTTTCTTTATAGAATAAACAATGCCTTCCCTGAGATGCAGGAAGTCCCCAAAGCAGGATACTATTGAACATGCAGTCAAGGGTCTGGACAAGACTGCAGAGTTAGAAGCGAAGTATATAAACTCATTTAAAGGTATGATGTTAACGCTTTTGCTAAGATATATTATTGTTTTCTGATAACCAAGCTGACATCGTTTTTTAAGTGGTTATTTTACATTAAGAGTGTCTTGACCTTTTCTTTTGTCAGTTTCAAGTTATTTCAGTGAGCGTGAAACCTGATGGTAGGAGTTCTATCTAAATTAAGGCTGTACTTGATGACGCCCTCCGGCATTTTTATACCACAATAGACCGGTGAACAAGTCCGATATTGATAGTCTAGTGTAAAGCACGTTATACGTCACAGAGATCACGTGACGCGATCCAATATGACTGTGTATACAGTGTATGTCATTGTTATGAAACTAAATAATCTTAAAGTTTTTTTTTTACGTAACCAGGTGCCATTGACATTTGTACTTTCAGTCCTAATACATACTGGCTAATGCAATGCTGGAAAATGAATTTTGGCTGGTCTGTTCCTTTAAAATCATAAAGAAGGGCTCTGCTCTATCCCTCACAAGAAGCAATGTTTCAAACCACCCTACATTAGTATAGTGGCCCAAATGAATATGATGACTCCTTATTTGTGTGCTTAAAAATATGACGAAGCTATCTTGATTTCCCTGTTAACTAGGTCGAGGAGTATTTACCAAGGCCCCTTTCAGGAAAGACGACTTTATTCTTTATTATGGAGTACAGAGGAAAATTGATAGATTCTGATAAATCTCAACGCAGGAAGATGGATGGAAGAGGCACTGTCTTTTTGTTTGACTTCCGCCGGCAAGAAAAAACTTGGAGGTGAGGCAAAGATTGAGATGTTATCTTATTTTTGTTTTTATTTAAAAAAATAAACACATACTCATCCCATAAGTGTTAGGGGAAAAATCATTCTCTAAGCAAAAATGTATACCGTATTTTCGCACCCAAAAGACGCGCCGTGTCAAAGGGCGCAACACCTGTTGAGGCCGCTATTTCTGTCTTTGTAACATATACTGGACGCACCGCCTGACAAGACGATAGCACAGCTGCTGTTAGCATAGCATGAACTTGGCAGAGCTGCCCACACTGACACAGCCGATAGCAGCCTACTATGCCCCAATAACATGAGCAATCACCCCATTGTTGCAGCAGACGCCAAGTCTCTATTGACAATAGCTGACAATGGCTCAGGCCAATATTAGGTGCATTGGCAATAGCCTACAAAGCAACGTCAGGGGAGGGACTTGGCTGCTCACCACACACAAAAAATAAAAAACTCATCATACAAGCAAACAATGAAACATAGAAATAAGATTAACACAAACATGTATCTCTCATGCCATCAATATACCCAAAAAAAATGAAAATAATACAAAAGCCACTCAGCCTTAGCTAATTCAAGCAATGCATTCTGGGAGCAGAGACCCACAATCCCATAGCTGTTTAGAGAGATTTGCATGGCTGTTTAAAGAGATGTGCTGTTATGCTTTGGACTTTTTGTCTGTTGTCTAAACCTGGGACGTTTCTTGCTTGCAATAACATAAATGATAAGACAGACTAAAACATTGTGGACAGCTGCCCTTTGTCCAGCTTTTTCCAACACCATCACCCAAACATTATAGTCAGATGGTGTATTTGTCACGGTCGATTGCAAGCACAACTCACTCTTTGCCCAGCAGGGTGTGCTAACATGCACTTCCAACAGCTCGTTGATGACAAGGGCTGATGGACGTGAGTGGTACTTTGTCCATTTAATGGACGCATCGACTGACAGGGCGCTTTGTTTGCTTATGACTGCGAAAATACGGTGATTACTTTTATTCATGCGTTGAATCTGTACAAATGAAAATATAGACCATGAAGTCTCAAAGACAAGCTGTTAATAGGGTCTGATTCCAATAGAAATTTCTTGTATGATTTTATTTAGAAGATTTAAAAATTGTGGATTTCCTATTTTTATGTTTTGTGTACACAAGATTGTCTCAAAGATTAATTTCTGACATTGATTGAATAATTGTTTTTTTTTTTTTTAAATCTATTTTAAGTGTTGATGCCGCTCAAGAAGATGGCAGTCTGGGAAGACTGGTTAATGATGACCACATGCACCCCAACTGTAAAATGAAGAAGAAGACAACAGAGGACAGACCACACCTCTGTCTGTTTGCGCTCCGAGACATTGATGTTGGCGAAGAAATAACTTAAGACTATGGACCAGCTGGCCTTGGAGAACACAGGTTTGTAAGATGCATCTTTAAGTACAATAACAGAGCCCACTTGTGGTGTTCTGGTGATGTAGTTTCCAATTAGTTTGGCAATCTAATAAATGTATGTTGAGGTTTCTATGGAAGTTGAACATGCTGACTGACTGGGGGAGTTCTCCATTGTCCACTATCTGTAATTCAAATTTGTGGGTCTGAGTCAAAGTTTGGCTCTTCAGGAACAACGAACTGGTCAGGGAGTGACAGTATTACAAAGTTCTGCGTTACTCTTTTCTGGGCGGTGGCCCTGTTAGGCCATCATATGCCATATTGCAAATATCCCCATTGTGGGACTAATTAAGGACATCTTTATGTTGTGGTTTCCCTACCAGAACCAGCACCAACCCTGTATATTCATGATATAAAACACTGTTTCAATTTGATATTTAGCCTTTCTATACTGTAAAAATAGAAGACCCCAGGCTTTCCTGCGCTCCCTTGCCCAATTGGTGGTGTTCAGGAGACAACCTGGGACTGAAATATCAGTCACAACCAGTGTTGTTTTCGTCACTGATGACTATGACGAAAATACTTCGTTAACGCCCCTTTTTTAATGACGATGACAAGCTAAACGAGGTTCTTTTATGACGAAAACATGACGTGATGTACATGAATTTTTTTCGTTGACGAGACAAAATTGTTAGCATGTGGTTCATAAATTATTTTATGTTGCTTTTAGTGAAATAAAGCCACAACAGTTGCCCAACAAAATGTTTTGCTTCTCTGCTTATTTTGGAGCAGTGAGCATTGATTCCACTGTTGCCACTTTTTTCTGTTTGTAATGAAGAATCCTTTGTAGTCCATCCAAAAGTCTTTGTTATTGGGTGGAAACCTTGAATGCCTTGTTTTAACTCAAATGGACTTAAACCCATCCATCCATCCATCCGTTATCTGTACCGCTTCTCCTCACTAGGGTCGCGGGGGGTGTTGGAGCCGATCCCAGCTGTCTTCGGCAGTAGGCGAGGTACACCCTTGAATTGGTGTCCAGCCAATCGCAGGGCATACATAGACGAACAACCATCCACGCTCACACTCATGCCTAGGGGCAATTAGAGTGTCCAAGCAACTTGCCATGCATGTTTTAAGAATATGGGAGGAAACCGAATTACCCAGAGGAAACCCACGCAGGAAGGCCGGAGCCAGAATCGTACCTACGACCTCAATATTGTGAGGCCATCCTGCTAACCAGTTGGGCCACCGTGCCGCTTGGACTAAAACCTTTGTGAATAAATTGACGAAAACTAGGGTAAAACTTTTTTTGCGTTTCCGTCGATTAAAACTGGACTAAAACCCTTTTTTTAGTTTTCGTTGACTAAAACTGGACTAAAACTATAACGAATTGGGATGACTAAATGTGATGTAAACAAATCAGCACTTTGTCCAAATGACTTGGACAAAATCTAAAATGCCTGCCAAAAACAACACTGGTCACAACACGTGTCTACAGAAGATTAATTGGCATGGGCGAAATTAATTAGTTTTATTTCATTCATGAGCTTATGTTTTGTTTTGGGTGGCTAAGGCTTAAAATGTGTAAAAATCTAATCCAACCTCAAATATAATTAATTCAATAAATTTATGATGCTACTAAAACATCGAAGCAGCCTCCTCCAGGCTTTACAGACTCAGAAATGGAGGTATGCGTATCGTGTACTCATCCTGTCGTGTCTCGAGATGTTAAAATTGCAGTTAGATAGACGTGTGCTGATTAGACAAGACTTCTAATATATCTGGTGTCACAGGATATTTGTCAGTGAATGTGTATGTCTGGTTTGAGGCTCACTCAGCTTTTTCAGAGTTTTGTGACGTTTTGGCAAAAGGCGTGGCTATTACGGTGCTGAAAAGTCCGATTGTACTTTGTGGCAACAAAAGCTCCGGCAACATGACTCAGATGATCCTATCTTCTCGAAGTTGTACACATTTGAGGATACTTCAGCCCTGAAGACATCTACCAACTTATTTTTCATCGTAGTAGTAGCGCCACCAACTGGTAAAAGCTAATACAAGTTATTTTCTTGGATGTTTTTCTCCGTGCAACTCAACAAGGTCACCCTCATATATGCTCGGAGGACTGTTTCGGCCATGAGGATGTCACAATACGAAATTCATCCTTTTTCGTGAAAAGTTGTGGGAGTGGCATTGCACTGTTTGGCAATAAAACAACGCTGATTATGAGGTTCTAAATATGAACGACAACTCGTGAAACTTGACACACACATCAGGCAGAGCAAATTTATCAATATTTTATACGTTAGTTGTGCAGCTTTTTTGAAATGGCTTGCCATGGCCCTCGAGAAATGTTCAAAAAAGCAGCCCTGGTTGAGTGTTTCACCTCGCTTTTTGTAAATTTTATGGAGTACAGTGAACCCTCGGTTATCGCGGTTAATGGGGACCGAGACCACCCGCGGAAACTGAAAATCCGCGAAGTAGCGGCGCACCTTCAAAAATGCTTAAAAGAAAATACAATATATATAATAAATATATATATATATATATATATATATATACGGGGAGAGAGAGAGAGAGAGTGAAATTCATGTTATAACAAAAAAACCAAATTATTATTAAAACGTATTATTTTTTTATTCCCCAGCCATTCTTTTTGTATTTATTTAATTACTCCGACTTTTACCTGCTGGTACGCCGTCCGGTGTTCCCTGTGAAATGAAAGGTGGCATTCTTTAATTATTTATTCATTTATTCATTTATTCATTCATAACTGACAGCTTCGCGCTCCGTTCGTGTCCGGGCGGAAGAGGTGTTCCAATTCGGCTTAACTGTGACACACGCCCGCCCTCCTCCCCCGGAGCTTCCATTCGGTTAAACTTAGGGGCCGCTTGGCACCGCCCGTGCCCGGGGAAGGTGCTCCTCTTCGGCTTACTGTGACGCGAGCATGCCCGCCTCCTCCGGAGCTTCCATTCGGTTAAACTTAGGGGCCGCTTGGAACCGCCCGTGCCCGGCAAAGGTGCTCCTCTTCGGCTTACTGTGACGCGAGCATGCCCTCCTCCTCCGGAGCTTCCATTTGGTTAAACTTAGGGGCCGCTTGGAACCGCCCGTGCCTGGGGAAGGTGCTCCTCTTCGGCTTACTGTGACGCGAGCATGCCCTCCTCCTCCGGAGCTTCCATTCGGTTAAACTTAGGGGCCGCTTGGCACCGCCCGTGCCCGGGGACGGTGCTCCTCTACGGCTTAACTGCCACGCACGCCGGCCGGAGCCCTGGTACGGTCCGAACCGTGCGAAACGTCGCCACCGATCGTGTCCGGGGGAACGTGCTCTTCTTCGTCCACTCTCCTCTTCGCCCACGCTCTTCTTCGGCGCACGCCGGCCGTCTAACCGCTCCAGCGCCCGTCGTGCCGCTCGGCGAAACTACAATGCCCCCGAATATTTTTTATACCCGCGAAGCACTGAACCCGCGAAAGGTGAACCGCGAAGTAGCGAGGGTTCACTGTATGTATAAGACCAAGACCTACAAAAAAGTCTCTTGGAGCAATGAGCTAGGTTTTACAGGAAGTCGGCCATTTTGAATTTACTTAAAAGGAGCGAGTCACCACAATGGACTTTGTGTAGAAATTATTATTGGGGCCCGAGCAGCGACCGCGGCGAGGTCCCTATTGTTTATGTAGAAATTATTATTAGGGCCCGAGCAGCGACCGCTACGAGGTCCCCATTGTTTTTGTGGAAATTATTATTATTATTATTATTAGGGCCCGAGCAGTGACCGCTGCGAGGTCCCTATTGTTTTTCTAGAAATTGTTATTAGGGCCCGAGCTGCGACGGCTGCGAGGTCCCTATTGTTTTTGTAGAAAATATTATTACTTTTATTATTATTATTATTATTATTATTAGGGCCTGAGCAGCGACCGCTGCGAAGTCCCTGTTGTTTTTGTAGAAATTATTATTATTATTATTTTTCCGATTTGTACGATCGCATTTTTGACCCCGAAACATGCACAAAAACTCACCAAACTTGGCAGTCTCATCGGGCATGGCGAGAAATTTGATATTTTAACGTCTAATATGAACAGGAAGTGAGTTATGAATTTTTGAAAGTCCGACTTTTGCCCTTTTTTGCATGTTTACAGGGGTCATTCTTTTGCACCCTGATCCTAAAGGCTTCATCTGATTGCCTTAAAATTCTGTCTGTAGCATCTTAAGACCTGGGACAAACACTGGGGCTAAAATCTTTTGTTTCCGAAATACTATATGACGGGGCGGGGCTTCAAAGTTTTCACTTAAGATTTCCTTCGCCGCAATGGACAAAATGCTTAATAACTCTCCTGCACATGCTGCTAAAAATCCAAAACTTCACATGTACATAAAGAGTCGGTACCTGAAGACATCTATATGTTTATATTCTGTTATACACCTTGCGCCAATCAATATCATTTTTTACATTTTGACGTACTGCACGGTGCCTTTTAACGAATCCGATTGAAAATTGGCTAGAAAAGACTCAAGACATTGATCTTACTCTATCCCTATTTTTGTGACTTTCCTTCGAAGGGCGTGGCTATTGCGGTGCCGCAGAGTCTGATTATTCTCCGTGGCAACAAAAGTTCCTGCAAAATGATTCAGATGATCCATCTTCTCGAAATTTTTCACATTTGAGGATATTCAGGCCCTGAAGACGGCTGCCAACTTATTTTTGATCGCAGTGGTAGCGCCACCAACTGGTTAAAACAAATACAAATTATTTTCGTTGATGTTTTTCTCCGGGCAGGTTCACAAAATCTACCTTATATTTGCTCGGATGAGTGTTTAGGCCTTGAGGATGTCACAATACGAAAGTCTTTCGCCTTCTTCAGAGTGTCACATGATGGTGTCTTGTGACCCGTCTTTATCAGCTGATGTTCCATGAGGGCGTGACTTACCTGTCACAAGAATGAAGGCAAGTCACACCCCCCGCTGTCCGTTCACTCCGCCAAGATGCTGCTCTAGGTGGTAGAGAGGATGAAGGCTCCCTTGTCTCTGTTAATGGTTTTTATGCCTCGCTTGCAGATCTCAATGGCCTCTCTGATCCAGCGCTGTTGTTTGTTCTCTTCGGTGCGGATGACCCTGCCCTTCTCCCGGTCCATGATGTGGTTTTCCCTTTTGCAGTGGTCAGTGATTGCTGATTTGTAATGTTCATGTTGTGCTTGTTCTTTTACTGCTCTGATTTTTCATTTTTTTGACAGGTAAGTCACACCCTCATGGAACATCAGCTGATAAAGACGGGTCTCAAGACACCATCATGCGACACTCTGAAGAAGGCGAAAGACTCGCCGAAACATGTCAGGTAAAAAATTAACCTAAAACATAATTGTCTGCTTTTAATGAATCAGTCAAATATCAATAATAAGAAGACAAAATGAACCTAATACAAATAAATGAATGCTTAATAACTCCCCTGCACATGCTCCTGAAAATCCAAACCTTCACCTGTAAATAAAACGTCCCGACCTGAAGACATCTTAATGTTATTATTTTGTTATACACACAGCGCCGCCAAGTGGAATCAAAAATGTGTTTTTATTTTAATTTTCACATCCTGCACGGTGCCCTTTTGACAAATCCGACTGAAAATTAGTCAGAAAAGACTCAAGACAATGATCTTACTCTCTGCCGAATTTTGTGACGTTTTGGCAAAAGGCGTGGCTATTACGGTGCTGAAAAGTCAGATTGTACTCTGTGGCAACAAAAGCTCCGGCAACATGACTCAGATGATCCTATCTTCTCGAAGTTGTACACATTTGAGGATACTTCAGCCCTGAAGACATCTACCAACTTATTTTTCATCGTAGTAGTAGCGCCACCAACTGGTAAAAGCTAATACAAGTTATTTTCTTGGATGTTTTTCTCCGTGCAACTCAACAAGGCCGCCCTCATATATGCTCGGATGACTGTTTCGGCCATGAGGATGTCACAATACGAAATTCGTCCTTTTTCGTGTAAAGTTGTGGGAGTGGCATTGCACTGTTCGGCAATAAAACAACGCTGATTATGAGGTTCTAAATATGAACGACAACTCGTGAAACTTTACACACACATCAGGCCGAGCAAATTTATCAATATTTTATACGTTAGTTGTGCAGCTTTTTTGAAATGGCTCGCCATGGCCCTCGAGAAAAGTTAAAAAAAGAATAGAATAGAAATAGAAATCCCTTTATTGTCATTGTACTCAAGTGTGCAACGAGATTAGAGGGCTCCCCTCTCCAGTGCAATACAACAATAATACAGACAATATATAAATTAGATAAATAAATAAGACAGTGCAATGGAATTCAGTACTGAATAGGGCATATAGAAACACATCACAATGCTGTTTTGCAAGGTTAGGGTGGTCTCGTGTGTGTGTGTGAGAGTTCAGTATGGAGATGGCTCTCGGAAAGAAACTGTTTCTCAGTCTATTGGTCCTTGATTTGATGCATCTGTAGCGCCTGCCAGAGGGCAACCGGTCGAACAGGTGTGAGTTTGGGTGGGTATTGTCTTTGACGATGTTGAGAGCCCTTCTGAGGCACCGGGCGGTGTAGATGTCCGACAGCGAGGGGAGAGGGCAGCCAATAATCCTTTGCGCTGTTTTGACTGTCCTCTGGAGCCTCACTCTGTCCGCCTCAGTGCAGCCGCTGTACCAGGTGGAGACACAGTACGTCAGCAGGCTCTCGATGGACGAGTGGTAGAAGGCCAGCAGCAGCTTCCTGTCCAGGTTGAATTTCCTGAGGACTCTCAGGAAGTGCAGACGTTGGCGGACCTTCTTTACCACTGCTGTGGTGTTGTGACTCCAAGAAAGGTCATCGGAGATCTGTACTCCCAGGAACTTGAACGTGTGGACCCTCTCCACACACACGCCTTCGATGCAGAGGGGGGGCGGCAGCGTCTTGTTCCTCCTGAAGTCGACGACAATCTCCTTTGTTTTAGCAGAGTTAAGGTGCAGTCTGTTGTCCTTGCACCAAGTTGTCAGTCTCCCTACCTCCTCTCTGTAGGCTGTCTCGTCACCTTCCGAGATCAGACCGACCACTGTCGTGTCGTCAGCAAACTTGACGATGGTGTTGTTGCCGTGGGCCGGGCTGCAGTCGTAGGTGTAGAGGGCGTACAGGAGAGGGCTCAGCACGCATCCTTGGGGGGAACCGGTGCTCACCATGAGGGTGGAGGACGTGTAGGGGCCGAGCAACACAGTCTGGGGTCTGTTGGTCAGAAAGTCCTTAATCCAGATGTGTGTGAGGGCAGGGAGGCCGAGAGTGTCCAGTTTGGCGACGAGGATGTCTGGGATGATCGTGTTGAATGCCGAGCTGTAGTCCACAAAGAGCATCCTTGCATAGCTCCGCTGTTGTTCCAGGTGGCCCAGCACAACATGCAGAGCAGCCCTGGTTGAGTGTTTCACCTCGCTTTTTGTAAATTTTATGGAGTACAGTGAACCCTCGGTTGTCGCGGTTAATGGGGACCGAGACCACCCGCGGAAACTGAAAATCCGCGAAGTAGCGGCGCACCTTCAAAAATGCTTAAAAAAAAATACAATATATATAATAAATATATATAGATATATATATATATATATACAGAGAGAGAGAGAGTGAAATTCATGTTATAACAAAAAAAACAAATTATTATTAAAACGTATTATTTTTTTATTCCCCAGCCATTCTTTTTGTATTTATTTAATTACTCCGACTATTACCTGCTGGTACGCCGTCCGGTGTGCCCTGTGAAATGAAAGGTGGCATTCTTTATTTATTTATTTATTTATTCATTTATTCATTCATAACTGACAGCTTCGCGCTCCGTTCGTGCCCGGGCGGAAGAGGTGTTCCAATTCGGCTTAACTGTGACACACGCCCGCCCTCCTCCCCCGGAGCTTCCATTCGGTTAAACTTAGGGGCCGCTTGGCACCGCCCGTGCCCGGGGAAGGTGCTCCTCTTCGGCTTACTGTGACGCGAGCATGCCCGCCTCCTCCGGAGCTTCCATTCGGTTAAACTTAGGGGCCGCTTGGAACCGCCCGTGCCCGGCGAAGGTGCTCCTCTTCGGCTTACTGTGACGCGAGCATGCCCTCCTCCTCCGGAGCTTCCATTTGGTTAAACTTAGGGGCCGCTTGGAACCGCCCGTGCCCGGGGAAGGTGCTCCTCTTCGGCTTACTGTGACGCGAGCATGCCCTCCTCCTCCGGAGCTTCCATTCGGTTAAACTTAGGGGCCGCTTGGCACCGCCCGTGCCCGGGGAAGGTGCTCCTCTACGGCTTAACTGCCACGCACGCCGGCCGGAGCTCTGGTACGGTCCGAACCGCGCGAAACGTCGCCACCGATCGTGTCCGGGGGAACGTGCTCTTCTTCGTCCACTCTCCTCTTCGCCCACGCTCTTCTTCGGCGCACGCCGGCCGTCTAACCGCTCCAGCGCCCGTCGTGCCGCTCGGCGAAACTACAATGCCCCCGAATATTTTTTATACCCGCGAAGCACTGAACCCGCGAAAGGTGAACCGCGAAGTAGCGAGGGTTCACTGTATGTATAAGACCAAGACCTACAAAAAAAGTCTCTTGGAGCAATGAGCTAGGTTTTACAGGAAGTCGGCCATTTTGAATTTACTTAAAAGGGGCGGGTCACCACAATGGACTTTGTGTAGAAATTATTATTGGGGCCCGAGCAGCGACCGCGGCGAGGTCCCTATTGTTTATGTAGAAATTATTATTAGGGCCCGAGCAGCGACCGCTACGAGGTCCCCATTGTTTTTGTGGAAATTATTATTATTATTATTATTAGGGCCCGAGCAGTGACCGCTGCGAGGTCCCTATTGTTTTTCTAGAAATTGTTATTAGGGCCCGAGCTGCGACGGCTGCGAGGTCCCTATTGTTTTTGTAGAAAATATTAATACTTTTATTATTATTATTATTATTATTATTATTAGGGCCTGAGCAGCGACCGCTGCGAAGTCCCTGTTGTTTTTGTAGAAATTATTATTATTATTATTTTTCCGATTGTTCGATTGCATTTTTGACCCTCCGAAACATGCACAAAAATTCACCAAACTTGGCAGTCTCATCGGGCATGGCGAAAAATTTGATATTTTAACGTCTAATATGAACAGGAAGTGAGTTATGAATTTTTGAAAGTCCGACTTTTGCCCTTTTTTGCATGTTTACAGGGGTCATTCTTTTGCACCCTGATCCTAAAGGCTTCATCTGATTGCCTTAAAATTCTGTCTGTAGCATCTTAAGACCTGGGACAAACACTGGGGCTAAAATTTTTTGTTTCCGAAATACTATATGACGGGGGCGGGGCTTCGAAGTTTTCACTTAAGATTTCCTTCGCCGCAATGGACAAAATGCTTAATAACTCTCTTGCACATGCTGCTAAAAATCCAAAACTTCACATGTACATCAAGAGTCGGTACCTGAAGACATCTATATGTTTATATTCTGTTATACACCTTGCGCCAATCAATATCATTTTTTACATTTTGACGTCCTGCACGGTGCCCTTTTAACGAATCCGATTGAAAATTGGCTAGAAAAGACTCAAGACATTGATCTTACTCTTTCCCTATTTTTGTGACTTTCCTTCGAAGGGCGTGGCTATTACGGTGCCGCAGAGTCTGATTATTCTCCGTGGCAACAAAAGTTCCTGCAAAATGATTCAGATGATCCATCTTCTCGAAATTTTTCACATTTGAGGATATTCAGGCCCTGAAGACGGCTGCCAACTTATTTTTGATCGGATGAGTGTTTAGGCCTTGAGGATGTCACAATACGAAAGTCTTTCGCCTTCTTCAGAGTGTCACATGATGGTGTCTTGTGGCCCGTCTTTATCAGCTGATGTTCCATGAGGGCGTGACTTACCTGTCACAAGAATGAAGGCAAGTCACGCCCCCCGCTGTCCGTTCACTCCGCCAAGATGCTGCTCCAGGTGGTAGAGAGGATGAAGGCTCCCTTGTCTCTGTTCATGGTTTTTATGCCTCGCTTGCAGATCTCAATGGCCTCTCTGATCCAGCGCTGTTGTTTGTTCTCTTCGGTGCGGATGACCCTGCCCTTCTCCCGGTCCATGATGTGGTTTTCCCTTTTGCAGTGGTCAGTGATTGCTGATTTGTAATGTTCATGTTGTGCTTGTTCTTTTACTGCTCTGATTTTTCATTTTTTTGACAGGTAAGTCACACCCTCATGGAACATCAGCTGATAAAGACGGGTCTCAAGACACCATCATGCGACACTCTGAAGAAGGCGAAAGACTCGCCGAAACATGTCAGGTAAAAAATTAACCTAAAACATAATTGTCTGCTTTTAATGAATCAGTCAAATATCAATAATAAGAAGACAAAATGAACCTAATACAAATAAATGAATGCTTAATAACGCCCCTGCACATGCTCCTAAAAATCCAAACCTTCACCTGTAAATAAAACGTCCCGACCTGAAGACATCTTAATGTTATTATTTTGTTATACACACAGCGCCGCCAAGTGGAATCAAAAATTTGTTTTTATTTTAATTTTCACGTACTGCACGGTGCCCTTTTGACGAATCCGACTGAAAATTAGTCAGAAAAGACTCAAGACAATTATCTTACTCTGTGCCGAATTTTGTGACGTTTTGGCAAAAGGCGTGGCTATTACGGTGCTGAAAAATCCGATTGTACTTTGTGGCAACAAAAGCTCCGGCAACATGACTCAGATGATCCTATCTTCTCGAAGTTGTACACATTTGAGGATACTTCAGCCCTGAAGACATCTACCAACTTATTTTTCATCGTAGTAGTAGCGCCACCAACTGGTAAAAGCTAATACAAGTTATTTTCTTGGATGTTTTTCTCCGTGCAACTCAACAAGGTCGCCCTCATATATGCTCGGATGACTGTTTCGGCCATGAGGATGTCACAATACGAAATTCATCCTTTTTCGTGAAAAGTTGTGGGAGTGGCATTGCACTGTTCGGCAATAAAACGCTGATTATGAGGTTCTAAATATGAACGACAACTCGTGAAACTTTACACACACATCAGGCAGAGCAAATTTATCAATATTTTATACGTTAGTTGTGCAGCTTTTTTGAAATGGCTCGCCATGGCCCTCGAGAAAAGTTAAAAAAAGAATAGAATAGAAATAGAAATCCCTTTATTGTCATTGTACTCAAGTGTGCAACGAGATTAGAGGGCTCCCCTCTCCAGTGCAATACAACAATAATACAGACAATATATAAATTAGATAAATAAATAAGACAGTGCAATGGAATTCAGTACTGAATAGGGCATATAGAAACACATCACAATGCTGTTTTGCAAGGTTAGGGTGGTCTCGTGTGTGTGTGAGAGTTCAGTATGGAGATGGCTCTCGGAAAGAAACTGTTTCTCAGTCTATTGGTCCTTGATTTGATGCATCTGTAGCGCCTGCCAGAGGGCAACAGGTCGAACAGGTGTGAGTTTGGGTGGGTATTGTCTTTGACGATGTTGAGAGCCCTTCTGAGGCACCGGGCGGTGTAGATGTCCGACAGCGAGGGGAGAGGGCAGCCAATAATCCTTTGCGCTGTTTTGACTGTCCTCTGGAGCCTCACTCTGTCCGCCTCAGTGCAGCCGCTGTACCAGGTGGAGACACAGTACGTCAGCAGGCTCTCGATGGACGAGTGGTAGAAGGCCAGCAGCAGCTTCCTGTCCAGGTTGAATTTCCTGAGGACTCTCAGGAAGTGCAGACGTTGGCGGACCTTCTTTACCACTGCTGTGGTGTTGTGACTCCAAGAAAGGTCATCGGAGATCTGTACTCCCAGGAACTTGAACGTGTGGACCCTCTCCACACACACGCCTTCGATGCAGAGGGGGGGCGGCAGCGTCTTGTTCCTCCTGAAGTCGACGACAATCTCCTTTGTTTTAGCAGAGTTAAGGTGCAGTCTGTTGTCCTTGCACCAAGTTGTCAGTCTCCCTACCTCCTCTCTGTAGGCTGTCTCGTCACCTTCCGAGATCAGACCGACCACTGTCGTGTCGTCAGCAAACTTGACGATGGTGTTGTTGCCGTGGGCCGGGCTGCAGTCGTAGGTGTAGAGGGCGTACAGGAGAGGGCTCAGCACGCATCCTTGGGGGGAACCGGTGCTCAGCATGAGGGTGGAGGACGTGTAGGGGCCGAGCAACACAGTCTGGGGTCTGTTGGTCAGAAAGTCCTTAATCCAGATGCGTGTGAGGGCAGGGAGGCCGAGAGTGTCCAGTTTGGCGACGAGGATGTCTGGGATGATCGTGTTGAATGCCGAGCTGTAGTCCACCAAGAGCATCCTTGCATAGCTCCGCTGTTGTTCCAGGTGGCCCAGCACAACATGCAGAGCAGCCCTGGTTGAGTGTTTCACCTCGCTTTTTGTAAATTTTATGGAGTACAGTGAACCCTCGGTTATCGCGGTTAATGGGGACCGAGACCACCCGCGAAAACTGAAAATCCGCGAAGTAGCGGCGCACCTTCAAAAATGCTTAAAAAAAAATACAATATATATAATAAATATATAAATATATATATATATATATATATATATATATATATATATATATATATATATACGGGGAGAGAGAGAGTGAAATTCATGTTATAACAAAAAAAACAAATTATTATTAAAACGTATTATTTTTTTATTCCCCAGCCATTCTTTTTGTATTTATTTAATTACTCAGACTTTTACCTGCTGGTACGCCGTCTGGTGTGCCCTGTGAAATGAAAGGTGCCATTCTTTATTTATTTATTTATTTATTCATTTATTCATTCATAACTGACAGCTTCGCGCTCCGCTCGTGCCCGGGCGGAAGAGGTGCTCCAATTCGGCTTAACTGTGACACACGCCCACCCTCCTCCCCCGGAGCTTCCATTCGGTTAAACTTAGGGGCCGCTTGGCACCGCCCGTGCCCGGGAAAGGTGCTCCTCTTCGGCTTACTGTGTCGCGAGCATGCCCTCCTCCTCCGGAGCTTCCATTCGGTTAAACTTAGGGGCCGCTTGGAACCGCCCGTGCCCGGGGAAGGTGCTCCTCTTCGGCTTACTGTGACGCGAGCAT